>NW_023269754.1:35000-132673 GCF_004353265.1 Vitis riparia | reverse complement strand
CTATGATTTGTTGGCACTGTAGCTTAGGTACTACCTTAAGGGCCCTTAGGTACTACCTTAGTGGCCTTGAGGTACTACCTTAAGGGACCCTAGGTACTACCTTAAGGTAAACTTCAACTCAACCACTCCAAAGCCTCGAGTCTTCCTTGGTGACCCTTAGACCATCCAATTATGTGGTTCTCTTCATTCCTCAAGTGGTCCACCAATGGTTTCTTGGTACTGTAGCTTCATTAAGCAGTGGTAGGGATTGGACCTTGGAAGGACACAGTAGTTTCAGTGGTAGATAATTTTTTGCAAACACCTACTGATCTTGTTGGCAAAGCACATGCCCACGACTTACAGGTTTGTATCTTCTCTGTGTGAAGCTTTTTTGTGGTACGTTATCAATAAGGCTATTTATGAAACATATTATGTATGCCATATCTTCTGTCTCTCTTTGTTTCTGTATGTTGCATTTATACATCTATGTTTCTCTGTGTCAGTCTATGCTATGCATGGTCAAACTTTCAACGACATTTGGATGGGATGCCTAAATAGATATGATATTTGGAGTCATTCCATCAACTGAGTTGTGTGTGTGATATTATGTGGTGACCAAAAACAGTTTACCATATCAGTATTCACTAAGGATATGAGCCAATAAAAATAGGGCATCCAGGTTCTCAATCCCAATATTTTGCCTCCATTAAAGATTAAACTTGTTATCTCTGTGAATGAACTTAAACTCCATATGAGGGGGAACGTGTTTGAAGGTGTTGAGCTAAGAAACAGCCATGATGCACTAATTTTCACTAATTATACATGGTTTTAGGTCTCTATGAACACGTTGATTCATGGTGCTCAATTTCCTTTAAAGGAAAAAGAAAAAATCCATGGTTCTGTTTGTCTAAGATTGCATCCGAGGATTTCATTTTCGGTAATTATTTTCTTAAGAAATTTGAAGATCTAGATATGTGTACTCTAGAAGAATTCTAGGATTCGATTTGTCCTGATCATGATCATGTGCAAATTTTGGTTTACTGATTTTAGTTTTATTTCAAAATTTTCTTGTTAGGAAATCTCAAATTTCTCTTTTTCATGTGCAAGTATTTCATAAGCATTGAGCAAAAGTCATCAGAAACCCAACTTGTTAATTGTGATGGCAGGTACACCCATACACTTATCGGAATGAGAACCAGTTCTTACACTTCAACTTCCATCAAGACCCATATGCAGAATATGATTACTGGATAAACAAGATAGGAGTTGATGGACTCTTCACATATTTCACTGGCAGCCTCCATGACTTTCAGGAATGGACCTCTCCTCTCTCTCAAGATGATGGTGATGATGATGGCAATGCTGCTAAATTGTTGCATAAGATTGCAACTTTAGTCTCCCTACAGGAAGGGATGATTGTGTAAAATGCAACTTCTCAAGACTCTAGCTTAGGGTAGAAATCTCTCCAATAAAATTATAGATTTCACACATTCTGCCTAGCTAGCTGTATGTTGGTCACTACCCAAGTACTCAAAACTATCCAATCTAATCAAATGAAGCTTGTTCTTTGAAACTAAGTTTCCGGTCTTCGTTAGAAGCTTCATCTTCTTTGGTGCAGCTCATTTTCTAACATTGCTTTTGCAGTATAGCTGGATTTGCCATCATCTATACTTGCTCAACTGGTGTTTGTTTTTCGGTTTAGCTTTTTCCATTTACCTATAAAAACAAACACCACCTCATTTATTTGAAATCACTACTATCTGTTGTAGCAAAAATACAAAGATATTGATAAGGAATGCATTTCTTTGTTTCCGTAAATTTTCCAGTTCTTGGGAAATTATAACTCTATTTGGTAATTATTTTTAAAAAATAATTTTAAATTTTGGTTTTTTAACAATAATTTTTTAAAACTAATCACTAATGTTTTATAGAATTGTAAACCTAATTTTAAATTTATTTTTAATCGTTTTTAATATGTTTTAAAAATAATTTTTATATCTAATATTTTATTTTTTTTATCATTCTACATGTTCATATAATTATTGTTTTAAACAACCATCAAAAAACAATTTAAAAATATTTTCCCAAAAACACTATGTTTTTTATTTTTAAGAATAAAAAACAAAAAGCAAATTTATGATTGTCAAATGTTTTTTTTTTTTTTTCTAAAAAATAAAAAATATTCTTAAAAGCATTTGCCAAACAAACCCTATATGACTTTTTCCACCCAAAACATGAAAGCAATGCCTACTTTCTACACTCTTCTCCACTTTTGGAAGTATTCTCCCATCTCAAATGAAGAAGAATTTCTTGACCAAGAACTGAACTCTACTTTTTATCACCACAACTGAGAAGCTGCCCTAAACCTTTTCTCAAACATCATAATTTTAATAAACTGCAGAACTACAAACCATTGTGGACTTAGCCATTAAACATGAAGAATGCAATCCCATCTCAAATTGAAGCATTAAGGTGCAGGACTGCAAATATGGGTAAATAACCGTTAGTGATTAACTAGATAGCCCAAAAGTCGATCACATGGAAACCCAAGTCGTCAAACTGTTTTTTAAGTGATTTTTCTACAATGCAACAAAACCACATGTATGTCTACAAAACATATATTACAATAATGGTATGTGCATTCCAAGTTAGGATTAAGCTTCCTCTATATTCAATGGGATGTGTCTTAAGATATAGAGGGAACTGAAGGCATACTGACTAAATATCGTTATCCAAAGAACAAAATAAACTAAGGAGCCTATTGTGAAGTCTTCATCTTTGATATCTCCTCTAACAGTAATCTGGATTCAGCTGCATAATCAACTGGAACAACAGCCCTGGCTGTTATCCTCTGCCTTTTCTCGTTCATGTACTCATGTTGTGCAACACTAATCCGGAAAAGATGAGGGACCCAAATAGCTTCCTTCAATTTCTGTTGGAATAGGTTCTCTTCTCCCTCCTGCAGAGAAGATTGGGTTTTTTAAACATCAGATTTTGAATGCCAGAAGTTCATCCTTTTTTTTTTTCCCATAGAACCCAACTAGGCTACCAAATAAGTAACCAACTACATATGAATTAATGCATCAATGAGCAACTCTTTCAAGTTAACTAAGATTTGGACAAACTCATAGATATTTCAATTTTGTCAAGAGTTTACCTGTGATTTCAGCTTATTAAGCTCATCAGCAGAGCACCCAAATATTCTCTCTGCTTGTTCATTGAACAGAGAAAGCCATGCTTCACCACTAGCATCTGAATCTTTCACTACCATTATGTACCTGGAAAACAAAACAGAAAGGAACAAAGAAACATCACTCATACGACTACTTTCATGAATTTCAACTACTATCGCTGGATTCTTATTGATTCAAATTCCATGAATCCCTTACCTTAAACTGCACTCATCATCATTCTTTTGGCATCCTTCACACCAATACCCAGATCCAATAGCATCTGTGACTTTCTTGTTGCATGTCTTACAAGCCCGGTACCACATGTTTGATCAGGCTTGATGAAGCTTATGTATGCTCTGATGCTAAAAAAGGAAGGCTGTACAAAGACAAGCCCACATTATCAAAACTGAATATGCTTTTAACTCAAAACTTTGGCTAAGACCAGGTTGATCATGTTAGGTTATTTTAATGACAGTAATTATTACCTTGTCTTCACCCAAAGATGGGTTGCTGGTTACATGAGAAAGGGAAACCCTGTTATAGTACATGGACCTCACTCCAGCCTTAGATGAAGGACTGATATCAGACCCAATAGAAGCCATTGAAGCTCCTTTACATTCAGAATCATACCTGTGAACAAGAACATATGGTCAGAAACACTAACTACAAGAACTAACAAGGTAAATAGGTCACTGGATGATTCCTTACCAGGATATCAACTTTTTTTATTTGCGTTTATCTGGATTTACCAGTACAATACTTTCACTCAAGTTGACAGTTATACAACTAAAACAAGATATGAAGAGAACATTACAAAGAGGACTTCTTATCATTCTCATGTTTTTTAGAATTGCCATAATAATACCAAATTCAAGAAAACAAGGGGAATTACCTTGGAAGTCTCCAACTTTGAGAGATTTAATTGCAACAATTGGAAATTAATCAGCATTATCCAACAATTCCTGCCCTACATTAGTAGCATGATCATTCCACAAAGAGACCACAACAGTTTTCTTCCTACAATTCAAACGTCAATAAGTTCAATATGAAGCAACATTAGACCAAAAGTAACCAGTGGACAAAATAAAATTTTAGTCTTAGCATACAAGGTTGCAATGACTGTTTGCCTTTGAAGTGAGGATGAGACATCAAAACTGAGCCCCCAGTGATGGAATATCAACAAAACTTCAAAAGATGTTTCTAAGCATAGCATGTGCAAGTTTCACTAGTTAACCAACTACTACTTCCAGGACTAAAGCAAATCCATTAACATTAGACTTGTATAAGACGATTTTAGAACTTTCAAGAGAAGCATATAATAGGCTCACAGTGGATGGATTTGGCATAAGATGGACCAGTCTGTAGATGTCTTCAAAGAATCAAAGAGATACTGTCCATTACAAATTCAATATCAGAAGTATGCAGATATTCAATAGGTGTTATTCATGATGATGGACACAAAATAGAATTCACCATATCTTACTTAACAATTTCAGCTTCACCTCTCATATAGCAGAATTAGCTTGGCCAAATAGTAGGCAGAATAGGAATCAATTTCTTCAACCTAGCCAATAGTTTCTCATATTTCATGGCTCTCTTAGAACTACGCACCTGCAAAGAGGTCATGGAGTAACCTCTTTAGCTGAACGTAAATTTCATATACCAATGTATTTTTTATAGTCAGTGGTAAATTAATCTAAAAGCACCTAACAGAAAGGGGGTCACAATCCAAACATATCGGAAGTATGCAATGGGTGCCCAAAGTAAAAATGGTAAACCAAAAAATAGCTATATAGTTTTTAGAGGCTTCAGTCTGGGCATGCCTACATTTACAAACTAAAATCAAAATAGAAACAGTTATATTATAAAGTCTGAGTCATGATGAGAATGTCTTATGATCACATCCCTTTCTCCAGCAGCCACTATTCCGAATTGTCAATCATATCTCATGTCTTTATGGTTGTCAACCATCTTGTTTCCAATTGTCGCCTGCAATTAAGAAAAAAAAATAATAATAAATAACGTAAGTTTTATTTGTATCGTTAAGCACAAGGGCCTGGAGGGACAGAAGAACTTGGAGAATGGTGGAGCTCCCTAGATTCCATACTTCTGTGCCTGTGCCTGTCCATGTATTGAGAAGACTGAGGCACACCTTTCCAGATTCATACAAGTTAGGATTGACACGCAGCCCACCAGAAATGTAGTGTACCAACTGCATAAGATTTTAGGTTCAGAAAAACCGCGCAAGATTTAATCAGATGCAAGATAAACTTGTGCATGGATGTGTGCAAGAGCATCCAGGTACACAGAATAAAAGAGAGCAAATTTTTCAGTAAGGGGAAGACCCCATCTCAAAGAAGGTTGCTGAAAAATTAGAAATACACTCGACTGCATAGAAGAACAAGGATTTTGAAAGGAAAATATTTCCTCCACTCTCAAATGGGTTATCCAAATCAGCAACACATCACGTATATACGTCTTTCAATACACAAACTGGAGACCCAAATGAAATAACTTACAGGTGGTTCATGAGGATACTCTGGAGGGAGGAAAATATCAAAAAAAGAAAAAGCCCATCATGATATGGAGTTGCAGATGGGCCAACAATGGCTGCCCGCAGGAGATCCATCATTTCCTCATAGATGCGGACATAGATTGTTTCTGTTAAAATTACAAAAGGTCTAATTAATAACAGCCTGCGAACCAGGGTAGTGAGAATCTTCTTCACATGAATTAACCTTTCTAACTGCTATTAGTTCATACTCTCATTTCAATTTCACATTCAATTGAACATTATAAGGATCTATTGAAAGAAAATACTTCTCAATTGTATTCTTTATCACTGTCAGCTGTCACACCATTAGTTTTAGGAAAATAAATTGGATCACCTTCTACTATTCCACAAATGATATCACATTAAAAAAAATGAGGGCCTTCTACTACAACTCACAACAAAAAATATCACCAAATTTATGAATCTGAGTTCATAAATTTGTTGAACTCTCAAAAACATAACACAATCGACTGTCATGGAATTTTTATAAACAATTGTTCATTTATCCCAACATTTGTTTCCCTTTGCAATAATGGACTCTACCACCATTTTCCAACCCAATGATAATAAACTCCATTTATGCTCCGAGAAACCCCTCTTCATTTTTTCTATTTATGTTTAAACTACTCCAATTAACAGGTCCAAGGAACTCAAATTATATCCACATATAAAATGCTTCATAGCATAAATAGCACTAAACCACTAAAGTCAATAGAATAAAGTGCTAACCAGGAAGATTTTTCTCAAGCATGCTCCATTCTTGCTGAACCTTCTTCAACCAACCTTTTTTAACCTGAAAAGGGAGATAAAGAATTAACCTCACTATCTGCATGCATCAACTGGTATAACTTTAAAGAGAAATGAGGAGTGTTTCTGACCTGAGTCAATGCCAATCCCTTGCCAGCACTATCAACAAAGTGGTGGTCTGAACAATCACAAACCATATCAAACTGACTAAACTGTTCTGGATTCTTGCTGCCTGATGAAAATGGAAGATCTTTATTTCCACCAATCTCTTTGATTTCCTCCTTTATGCTTGTCTCTCCAGATGCCTGTAAGTCATCTACTACAATATGTTGCTCCTCAGTGCAAGGATTGCAAGAGTTTAATACTCCTTTCAGATGAGTCCCAGTGTCATTTTCATCTTCTGAACAGTGGCTGGATGACAATTGGCCTGACAGTAATGTGGAATCAGGGTGAACCAAATAGACTTGCTGCAATGCTCAAGAAAAAGCCAATAGCCGCTCGAGGAAGGAGGGAGGAAGTAGACTACCATGGGTACTTTTTGCAATCTTTATCAACAATATTGAGATCTGACACATCCTGGACATCGAAGGATTTCTTCAATATTTACCAAACCAGATGTCAATAATACAAATAATATATCACTCGCTGAATTTCAAAACAAGTTCTGCCTTAAGGAATTTACCCCAGTTCAATAATTGCTCTATGTTCTGTTATATTGGAGAAGATATGAGATATGGAATTTTGGAAATTATCAGCTAGAGTTTGGACTTGCAGTTCTAAAATTTCAATTATTCTTTATTTTCCCTATAATTAATTCATCAGGTATCAAATCAAGCATTCCAGGGGAAACTGAGGTACCCTCTCTCAATAGTGAAGTCCTGACATATACAGAGACTTATGATTAATGGAATGGATAGAAACTTGGATTTACCTTTTCTTTCCCTGGGGAAGATTGATTGTCGTCCTCAATCAACTCATGATTCAATTCCTCAATGTTTTCTTCGGGAGTTGTAGATGAACCTTCAAATTTATCTATTCGAAAGATTTCATTAGGAGCAACCTGGGGCAAGGTCATTCCAACAATGCATTCAGCAAGATGCCATGATGAACACTCTTCAGTTATATGTGAAAGCAGAATGTACAATCAATTACAGGATGGCTTCCATAAGTGGCAGAAGTTGGTAGCGTGATATATCAATCTCAACTAGTTTGGAAAGCAGCAGTTATTACCTTTTTTAAAACAGGAATTTGGTGCAGAATGAAAATAAACTTCACACTTTTAACCCACCCTTCCCACATTTTCTTCGCCAAAGTAACAATTTTCACATAAATATAAAAAGTGAGAACTAAATGGTAGCATAGACCACTAGAAATAATGTGGATTACACTTAGCTACTACCAGTTCAAACTCATCCAAAAGCCCCAGTCAACTTATGTAACTAGTGGCACGTAATATTCAAATAGAACAATGAGAGACTAGAGTTCATACCTGGGTTGTAAGACCAGTAGCCCATTTCACCTTGACACCACCATCTTTGAAGCCCACTACATTGCCAATATGGGATGAATAATATTTATCAGAGTACTCGTTCTGATCTTTACTGCAAGTCTCACATTTAAGGGGAGTTTCTTTGCCCATACCCATTTCTGCAATTGCATTATTATTGAAATTCTGTCCATCAGCTTGATCAACAAGCTGGTTCCTTTCCAACCTAAACACGAAATCACCAAGACAGTACGAGTAATTGGAATCCATAGAGCTCATTCAAGAATAAGCTCATCATTACATCTCCTGAAAAAAACAATAAAAGAAAATAAATAAATAAAATCAATGTCTTGATCTTTTTCACAAATAAAATCAAAGTCTTAATCTTTTTCACAAATGAAATCAAAATCTTAATTTTTTTCACAAAAGAAATTATGACTTAATTCTGTTTCAATTGGCATGTATTTGTTGTATGTCTATTTAAATTCAGAAATGGGGAAGAAAACCAACTGCAGTCAACAAAGCCACTTCCCAACTGGTTGAGTGGGACCTTTTCCACTTGATTTACATGACATGCATCCTATTAACCTAGGTGTCCCTGTTACAGATGAAAGAAAGATTATGGTCTTGTCTTTGTCTTTATTTTTATTTGTATTATTATTATTATCTTTTTTCAATAGGAGGAAACACTGAATCTTTATTATGATTGGAAAGGTAATTCCCTCAAATATAAATTTTCAAGATAAACAAATAACAGAGAAAAAAATAGAGGGCGCCACCTTCTGATTATGCACTCCCAGCACCACCAGCCCCACTCTCATGCAAGTACGGTTCCATCATTGACCTTGCCTGTCCAAGGTGGCCTCTATTAATCAAATTCGACACGCCTTCAAGACCTTATCTCTAGCATTATTTGCCGCATTAGTAACCAAAGTAACGACCAGCCTCAGTCGATATAAGTGCATCTTGTCCTGCACAACACACACGAAAATCATATGCTGGTTTGGTAAAAATTCAAATAAACCAATTTCTAAAGTATTGGTTGCACTTACCTCCGCAATTGAATGTGCTAGTGTCGCCCCATTCCAATGTTCCATGTACTTGATTGCGAACATGCCACAATCATATCTACACCACCAATTGCATTACACCAATCATATGCATACATCAAGCATAAAAGACAAATACATCAGTACCGCATATTTAATGATACGTCAAATAATAACGGTTAAAGTAATCTACCCATTTAGTTGTTGCACAATTTGGGGTTGCACATGCTGGAATTTTGAGACCTCCACTCGCCTGAGCATGCCATGAGCATGGAATGCTTGATCAATTGCATCAGACAAGCGTCTCGATACGGCACTTATCACGTTACCCCTTCTTAAAGGCAACGAAGATAAGATTTCAACCCTTGAAGCTGGAATATTGACCACGTGCACGTGCCAATGGTTGTTGTCGCAGACGGGAAAAAATAGCTACACACATATTCATGACATTGCCATTAATAAGTTAGTAGAGCACTATAATATGATAATTAAATGAAACAAAGACTTTGACCTTGATGCCATTGTACTAGGTTTGACGTACCATATCACAACTAGAGAAATCATGGCCCACAAATTCAGCATGAAGGAACATCCGACACCGCTCTTTGATTTCATGCTTTTTGGCCTTTGGCGTAAGGCTGGCTAGCACCACCTGTCCATTTGTTCTTACAGCTCACCACATAGTCTCCAATTTAAAATAATAGATAAACGCATTAAAGAATTATGATTAAGGCCTCACGGAGAATGATGGATCGAAATAGTGTCCGCGCGGTGGTACATCTTGTTCTGCATTCATCATTCGGCAGACCAGTCCGATAACCTGAAAATGTACACATGTAAATGACCATAAAACATAATAATGTGCATCTTATATAACAACCAAGGCATAATAGAATTCTTTGAGACATACCGAACTATTTACCCAACGGCCTCCATTGAGCGAAGAAAGCTCATCCCGTGTTATATATGTGCCATGCATATCGCACAAGATCTCGCTGCATTGTCAAAAATGTGTTAAGTCAATAGCCATAAACATTAACAATAATGTCAACTTTAACAATAAATGGTGAATTCATGTGAAGTACCTTGGCTCACCGTCTTCTGACAACGCATAATCCGCAACCAACCTTTCTTGTTGGCTGATTTTAGGAAATAGTTGAACACATTGCGAGACGAAAGGGGATTTGCAAATGGCGGCTGGCTTAACAAGCCTTTCGCTGTGTGTTTAACTCTCCGCCTAGGGGTAGGAGTAGGCTCTTTGCTGCCACAGCCTTCTTGAACTCCAATTTGCACCCCTTTAAGTGATTGCAATTCAGCACTCTTTTGTGAAGGTGGGAATGTGTCGTGGTCAATACATGGGCCATCATCTACTGCTGCATCGGTGACTCTTTGCTGGCCAGAATGAGTGCTTGCGGCACCGGATCCTTTTCTCATCATTTCATCACTACAAGGATGCACACCGGTGCTTCCCTCGTCTTTCTTTCTTTCTACATTCACAGCTTCTTGTGGTGGGGTGAGTGCACACCCACTTTGTCCTCCACTGGACCTTGCACGTAGTGTGGCAATGTCTTGTGCCACAGATGAAGCAAGGCTCATAAGATGTTCAGAATTCTGACTCAGTCGAGCTTCAATGGTCTAGTGTTAGGGAGAAAGAATATCAATTAGTACGATCAACTAGAATGAGGATGGTGCTCAAGTTTGTTTGTAAAGTCATAAAGTCGTAGTGCCATGGCGTACCTCAGTTGGGTCATCAGAGTGTGAGGAACCCGCCTCATATGGATGTCCATCATTTTGTGCAGAAGGTTTGCTTTCCTGTATGACCTGCCCATACATCAAACAAACATTGATGATTACTTTGAAACATAAATTAATGATAACACCCAACTACGTTTTTGGAGGGCTGAATTTTAGCATACCTGGACATGGCCATAATTGCCATAGGTGTGTATTTCGGCAGCCAAGCGCCTCTTGACTTGCTCATCTGTCCATGCAGCCGAAAGTGGACTGCGGACTTCAACTTGGAAAGCCGGCATAGAGAACTTGCTGATATAGAAAAGCTGTGAAGTGGGAACCAAATATAAGTTGGTTAGAGAAGCTATTACAAGATTAACAAAAGAAGAAATTATTTTGGTAGACGCATATGACATTAATGTGGAGAGGTTGAGAAATGAATACCTGAAGAAACAAGACACAACCTCTAATGTATGTCGGGTGGCTTGTACGATAGTCCCTTATCCCATCCTCGACATATTGGAGAACAAACTTGGCCCAATTTTTGCGCACCCCACTTCACTATCCCAAACCGTGTCCCACAAGTCATGCATACCTTCTTGTTTTGAGTTGGGGGCAAGGATAGTGGCACATGCGAAAATGAGGAAGGATTTCATGAATTCTTCGCCAACTGGTAGATCACGCAAATTAGCTTCCAATATTTTGATGTCGTATGTGCGGTTGGGTGTGCCACGCCTATTGTAGATGAGAATGTCAACGCCATCGTCCGGGATGCCTAGCACCTCTCTAACATCTTTAGGCGTGACTGGGACAGCAACTCTTGTATCCATGCATAAGCGGTGGTAGCCAATGTCGTAGCTGGCCACTATCCACGTTATTAGCTCATAACGCAATTCTTTACAACCAAGCTGCAGCAAGCCTCCGAATCCCATATCACTGATGGCATTCTTCTTATCCATTGGGAGGGTATCCATGATTGATAGGAATTTCTTTCCCGAGCAGCGGGATTTTGGTAACTTAACCTACAACATGAAAGAAGGAAAATATATTACAAATATGTCACAATTCCAAAGTTAAGCCTCAAGAGTAATAGTTTTAAAAGTAGGTTAAAGGGCTATCAAATATTTTACCGCTTCAAATCTTGATGGAACATGGCTTCTCCGCTTCCTTTGTCTGCTATCCATGTGCTTAATAAATGAAGTGCTTCTTTTCCTTGAGTATTTTCAGCAACGGTGTAGACTAGTAGTTGGGGAAAATTATGCACCAAGAGATTGTGAATGGAGCATCACCGTGATAATAGCAATATAAGGGGTAGATGCTGCATCTGCACAATGAAATGAGCAGTTTTATATATGTATTCTTCATTAACAGCATAACAATCTTAACTAGTGCTCTAACTTTCCACTTGATCTAATTATAAAGGTTTTGATAATGATAATTATGTTTCCTTACAAGATACTGATACGAAAATTTCTAATTCTTTTGGGGATTATACTGCCTTGAAATTTTAGTGAAAGGGAAAGAAAAGTAACAAGAAAAATTAACATCTTAACAAAATCATACCAATTCAGCATCTCTCTCACACACAATTTGATTATAGTCTGTGGTGAATGCTTTTGCTTTTTCTTGGTAATGCTTCTCTGACATGAATCAATTTTGACCAATCAAAATGTTTTCCGGGGTCTGGAAATGATTTCTTATTGGTGAAAAATATAGCTTGGTGCTGTCTTATAACACAGCATAGTATGGAAATCAAAATAAAATCTCAATATTCTGTGTTTGGGTGAATGATTAGCTATATATGCAGAGATTGAAATGGTAGGATTTATGTCTGAATAGTTACCCTTATGCACCAACTACATTTAGCATTGTCACAGTATCTTAGAAATGTAATCATGTTTGGCTATTCTTTTTAAACTTGATTTCCATTGTCAATCATATCATTGACACTTCTTGTAAGCATACAGTGACTCACAATGATCAGGGTGTTTGATGAACTTGTTGAGCTCTACTGAATGATGCTTTACTATAGATATAGGGATAATGTTGCTTATGATGTGATTACATACTTTAAATTTGTTCTATCATGCATTGGCTGAAAGAAACTATGGAAAGCTCCAGTACCTTTTGTCAATAATTGTAACAAAACTCTCAAGACATATTAAATTCCAAGTATCTTTTCTCAACTGAAGGAGAAAAAAGGGAGACATGGGGGAGTACTCTATTTATTATAAACATGAAATAGTTTTACTATTATTATGAAGTTGATATGCATGCCATGGGTGGTTGTTATATAATATGCTAAGGCTGATTTCATCAGTTGAGACTTATAATTGTTGAGTATCGTTATTGGACCAATGCATTCACCATTTTGTGGACTTTAAGTTTCAGAAGATAAATAATTGATGTAATGAGCAAGCCGTGGAACTTCTTTTACAGGAAGAATATATATAATAAGAATCATTGTAAACAGAATATATTGTTCCCCTAGCTTCACTGCCCTTGAGCTGTTGAGGCTTTACCCTTTAGATCGAATTTGTATGATCAGAAAATGACTATGTGAATTCACTCAAAACAATAGGCACATCAAAAGAAAAAAAAACCGAGAATTGTGTATATGAATGAGTTTGAGCAAAATGGGAAATACATAGAGGAAAGGACCTTCTTTTCCACCATTTACAGGAAAGGGAGGAGGAGGAAACATGACAAATACAAAAATTGTGTATCCTAAAAGCGAGAATTGTCAGAGGCTTGGAGATGGTGGTGGTCCTGCCAGAAGATGAATCTGCTTAACAGAGTGCTCCAACTGTATATTTGTTTGGGAAAAAAAAAAAGTTCTAAATGCAGTTATACCAACTGGAGGAGCTTGTCTAAGAATTTTTCAAAATTTTATGGATCTCATGGCCCCATTCTGATCCTCAGATAGTTCAGCCCCTGATGTAGCACTGAGCATTTAAATTCTACTTACTCCTGTAAAAGGAATGCCTATATACAAGCTTGGTTTTGGTGTTGTAGATGGACCATATTCTCTAGGTCTTTACCAGTCTTTTGAGATTGAAATGTGTCTATTATTGAAAATGACTATTCTTTTTTAGGGTTTGCTTTTCACATTATTTAGCTTTTTTAATAGCATAGCCTTTCAGAGATGTAAAAGAGTCGATTGTTCTGCATCTCATTTAGTCTTTGTTCTCTCTCTTTCTCTCTCTTTTTTTTTTTTTTCTTTTGATCTTGGGTGAAAAACAATGATGTAATGTTCTATCCTTTACCTTAAATTGTATAAAATCAAAATAATAGCCTCTTGTTTCTGATAAAATATTGATTTTGGTTACTGCACTGGGCTGTTGAGTACAATCACTTCAAAAATAGCAAGTTTGAGATTTATCTCACCTTAATTGCTTATGTCATTTCCTTTTGTATATTCTTCCTTATTCATTCACAAAGAGAAAAGGAAGGACAGAGATAATAAGAGGATACAGAAAGTTAGGCAACAACTAGGGCTTCTTGTTTGCAATGTTGGCTTGTTAGTAAGATGTAATGCTGCCTTCCAAAACAGCAGCTATGGAGATCAAATCTTACCAGAATCAGGCTGGAGCTCTTCTTAAGGAATATGTGCTAGCAGATTATTTTATACCCTATGCTTCGATTATCGGTGGTCTTGTTGCTTGCAAGATGGTATGTTCTCATCATTCCTTTTAATGGTTCCAGTATAATAGGTGCACATAAATTAGTCCAATTAGAGCTATTATTTACATTTGCTGCATATAAAATCAAATCTTAGTTCTTTAGGTTTTCCTCCCATTATTTTTTTCTTTTCTTTTTAAAACAAGTTTTGAGGCTCTTTTTACATTTTATTTTTATATTTTTATTCCTTTGTTTCCTCTTAGAATTCTCTCTTTTCCAGGTCTATGATCTTACTCAGTTGATCAGTGCAGTTCATTTTAAGAGCTTTTCCAGCCTTTCAAAAGTCCAACGTAATGAGTGGAATAACCGGTGTGTAAATATTTCCACTTAGTTCAAATTTATTTATCTTACATTATTCTATAATTTTTATATCTGTCTTTACTGTTGTTGCAGGTCTATATCTACTTTCCATGCCATTTTTATTACAGTTATGTCATTATACTTCGTGTTCTGGTCTGATCTTTATTCTGATGAACTACTTGCGGGCTTTGTTACATTTCGGAGCTCATCACTATCTACATTTTCTTTGGGGGTATGATTATTTCTTTTTTCCCCTAACCTCTTTGGGTTCTTTTTCTTTACTTGAACCTTTTAAGATGGTCTTAGGTCCTAATTTCTGTTTTATTTAGATTTGGGATAGCTTTCATGCTTGGCTTTGTATAATGTACCTTTGGGAGGGCAAAAGGACTGTTTTAGTCAGAACAAGAGCAACAAAATAAGCAGCATTCTTCTACTGTATTTGTTATCGACAAGAAACAGAATAGTTTCCTTTAGCGCTATCTCTTCCAGGTGAAAAGAAAAGAGACCTCAATTGATGTCAATTTTGTGGAAAGATTGAGCTATTTGTCTCTCATTGTATTAGATATTGTTTATATAGTGGTTTTTGTTGGCTATTGAATTCATTCACTGAGTTTTTGCCATTGAAAGCCTACATATTTGGTATTAAGGCACTTCAAAACATGTTTTGGTAAGGTTATTTCAGGCGAAAATGTATACAAATTCAGGCCTTAAACAATGTAAATTAGGGCAATTCTATAGCCAATCAGATATCCACCTTGCATAAGATTGTATCCTTTTCAGCCGAAATTATGTTGCTTGGTAAAATGTGAAAAATATGTGGCAGCAAGATCAAGTGGAAGGCTAGAGCACTAGTTAATACTTACAGTATCTAGAAGACTACCTTTACCAGTTGAAGATTTTTCTTAAAGAATTAGATTTGTATAAACTGCATTTGTATCAGTTGATCAGAATTAATCTCAAATAGAATAAAAATGAGTTTAGAGGTCAAAGAGAATTCATAAAGTTTACATAAAACAGTTGTCCCTATGTTTGTGAATGATGGATTTTGATTTACAACCTATATAAGCTTGTTTAGTACACCAATAACATTTGTTCAAGTATTGTACAACACAATTCTTAATAAATGGGAGCTTGATATTTACAATATACCTTAAATTGGATTAAAAAAGTACACCACTATATGGTTTTCAACAAGATTAGCCTACTAAGAAATGAAGCAAAAGGAATTATGATAAAATTCTTGATGTAATATTACCCATTACAACACACCAATGATCAGTGTTACATATGTGTTATCGGTTGGTAACAACCTTTAGAAGAGTGTTCAAAACATGTAATGGATAAACAAAAAACACATAGTTTCAGTCATGGAAGAATGTGACAGCATTGCACTTAAGACAAAGGGTTGTTGCACGTTTTCCTATTGTGCCCGGAAGTATGACATCTTGAGCAAGAGACAGTCCGTTTATCTTGAAATTGGGACTCAATGCGCTTCTTTCTTGGTCTGCCGGGAGGCCGCTTGGTATGGGGTGGGTTAAGAGAGAGGAAAACTTCACCGGTGATAGATCGAACCAAACCATCATTACCGACCATTGGCATGTCATGGGTCTCTATACCGGAGAAGGAGCCCGAGTAAATCAGCTCTTGCATTGGGAATTTGTACCAATCTTGAACAAAATCAACAACATTCTGACCAATGGAAAGAATAACGGCTGCCGCATGTTCACAAGGGATGCCCAACATTTCCCAACCCCTACATGTGCAAGTACGCTTTATAATGTCCACATTCAAGAAGGTGGTTCCAATAGAAACCCCAAATATTCCGTTCATGAAAGGAGTGACCGGATACACCTCACCCTTGGCAATTTTCTGCTGAACTTTTTCTTCAATTTGTGGCCCTATGCATCCCTTCCAATTGTTTGATTCCTCTTTATGTTTGAAAAGCATAGAACCTAACTTAGCCATATGCTCCATTAGAAATGTACAAATGGAGTGATGTCTTTCATTCCTTAGCCAAGCATTAAACGACTCGGCAAGGTTTGTGGTCATTTTATCCCATCTTTGTTTTGGGAATTTGGACATAGCCCAATGTTCGGGTTCATTTTCTTCAACCCATTTGGCCAAAGCGTCATTGTATTTCCGTAGTTCAATCATGGAAACATTGTAATCGTGCTCTAACCTTGCATAGGCAATACTATCAAGGAATTGGAGTGCATTTTCTTTACCTTTGTTCCCTCTTGTGTTATGTTTGCTCAAGAAAGAGCTGAAATTTTCCTTCAAGTGACGGTAACAGTAGGCATGATTTTCAAGCCCAAACACTTCAGGAACACTACGAAGGAGAGCGGGATGTCTATCCGAGATAATAACGACTTCCTTATCTCCAACAAGCTTCTTCAAATTTTGCAAAAACCAAGACCAATCATCATAATTTTCTGAGCTCATCACGCCAAAGGCTAAGGGGAACATGGCATCATTAGCATCGTATGTGGTCGCCGAAAATAATGCACCCCTATATGGCCCACTCATATGGGCGGAGTCAATAGCTATGATTGGCCGACACCCCATTGCAAACCCTGGATAGATACCGAATGAGCAACAAAGAGTTGCTCAAAATGTCCATCACTTGAATGCCCCAACTCAATAATGCTTCCCGGATTTGTTGCAACCATTTTCTCACACATCCAAGGCAACAATTTGTAATAATATTTGGGTTCTCCATAAATGCGCTCATTTGCCTTCTCCTTGATATTCCATGCTTGAAGATACGTCAATTGCATCCCATGTTGCCTTTGAAAGTCCTTACAAATTTGGCGGGGTTGGTAATTGGGAGTGGACCGGATGACATCATCAATAAGCAATGAAGCCCGATTAGATCTCACTAAAGGTTGGCATGCAGCAACATCTTCCAAACTATGATTATGATGGTTATGAAAAGTGTGAACCTGGACAATGTTTGAATCCCCAATTGCACGAGCTGTGACTTTCCAAGGACATTGAGCAACTGTGCAAACAACTGTCATGTGTTTCGTACTATTCCTCTTGAAGCGATAACGGAATCTATTAGCAATTGACATCAAATAAACGGCATCACGGAACTCGGCAGCATTGGGGAAGGTATGTCCACTACCCATAATGGAATTTTCAAACCGCCTTGAGTCACGTTCGAGTATATTTGCTTCCGCACATCTATGGGAAAACCCATATGACTCAATTGTAAGAGAGTCATTACAGATATTAATTGGCATATTGCCACCGGATGGAAGTAGGTTTGCAGAATTCGAACCAACAATAGGAGAAGGGGCACTACAAAGGAAAAAAACAAAAAAAAAATATTCATCCATCTACATATATTTGAAGAAAAGTTAATAGACATAGTGGATGTGATGTTAGGAAGGCTATCAGTACCTATTCGGTGCTATACAGCCTTCAACAACTTCACTTGATGATGAGACATAGACGTGACAAAACATTTCGTTGAATCGAAACATCTTAAGTAGGGCTGCATCATCATGCAACGGTAGTAGACATGATGGCTCAAACTTGACCGTGAATTCCAATTTGATAGAATTCTGGTCAAAGTGCAGTGCATCACACAGTTTTGAAACGAAATCACTATGTGACACATGCCGGCTAACAACCATCGATTCGCTACGACCACCCTGATATTGAACAGACCCTCCAACACATTTAACTAGCTGACCGCCTTCATGAATGTAGCAGAACATGTCCTCTTCCATCACCTTAATTAAATAGAAACTTGTTACAAAAAAATGACAACAAAGGTAAATAGGGATTATGTATGAATATAATGATGAAGGAAAGAGGAGAAGAGGGGGTGGAGAGGAAGGCCATAAAGGGGTCATCCTCGGGCCATGTGATGGTAATCGAATGTCTTAAGATTTTTTTCTTAGTGACACATAAGACATAGAGGAAACGAGGGAGCATGGATTGAAGGACCCCTTTCTATATTCAAATCCTTAATATATACATGTATCCATAATCTAATGCCATGAAGTTGCTTAAGGAATATGAATGGTGGCTTCCTTTCTATCCACCTTTCCCATGTCCTCATCTCCAACTGATTTTCTATGTTTATTTCCACTTCCATTCCTCATCATCCTAAAAACATAATTACATCTTATAACAGTTATCGAAAAGAACCTTTTACCAGGGACAAGACATTAATAGGTAAATGATCGCACATATCGAAGAGGGACATTCTTTTGATGCAATTAGTTTATGACTCTCACTCTCACTTTCATGTACATAACTTTCTATCTTAACTTTGTAGGTGTATACCTAGCCCTAATGTGTTTATACATGGACCTTGATTCGAAAGTGAAAAGCCATCGTATCTTCACAAAGATCTCAATAAATCCCATATTATAGTTTTTTTCGAAATCAATTTGTATAATGCATCAAATTCGTTCATAGAGTTAATATTCAATCAGCTCATCCTTTCAAGGTAAGAAATTGAAAGCAATTTTGGTGGACAATGACAAAGCAAAAATATGTGGTAAATAGTGAGTGATTAATGGGACTGACTATAAACAAATAAGTTACTGTCTTAGCGAACATAATAGATGATAATAGTTGCATAGTTAGGAAGAAAAGTTGATTGCAGAAACATCACACTAATTATGGGTTTTCCCTACATTTGCATGATGTTCTTGCAAGAAAATGAGAGAGAGACAGAGACATACACACAAAGAAGAAAGAAGAAGGAGCATAGGAAAAAGAGAATACCTCAAAAACAGTTCCCAAGTAATCTATGAATGCTACAAAGTTGGTTTCTTCAAAAAGTCCGTATATATCTGTAGTCGAACAAGGAGAAGTTGAGAATGGGAAGAGAAAAAGGGACATGAGAGGAATGTAAAAGCTTAGATATAGTACATAATGAATAAGGTAAGAAGGATTAATGTTTATTGTAAATAACATAGGGCTCTTCTGGTATGTTTGAACAAGAAGAAGTTAAAGTCACTTATGGTTGGAAATAAATATGACAACAAAACAAACATTTTATGATGGTAATATTTTTGCCCTCTCCTGAAAATTAAAGTGGAAACCTACAAGGATCCCACCCCAACACTTTGCTACGCCAACCAGGTTTCAAGGGCTATGAAAAGGGAGGCCAAAATAAGCATTGAAGACAACTTTTAAGAAGCAAGAACCAACAAGAAAGAATTTGGAAGCTAATATAAACGAATCTCAATCAAATTACAGCATATACCTTGACTATGCAGATTCTATCACTCAAAATATTATGTTCAACTATTGACCATTAAGCATGCGAGTAGAGGTGGCTAGAAACAACATGACAGTGAAGGCTTGATTCAAACATGAAGTTGGTTGGCAACAAAGGATTCATATAGCAGTACGAGTGAAGTAGCTGGATCAAAGACTAGTTGAATGAATTCATAAGGTTTATGCAGATATAATATAGTCTCTACAACATATTGTGGTAAGTATCCAATATGAACTTGAAGCTGTATTTACTAATAGATTGTGTAGGCATGTGATATTCTATATAGGATTGGTGAAGAGTAGAAAATGCAACAAAAAACAATTGAAAACATCTCAATTAATCTAAACACAAAATTTCCAATCATAACACTACCCCACCCCATATACTTTCTTCTCTTCTAGAAAGACAAGAAAGAAAAGTTAATTATATAAAAACACACAAATATTTTCCTACAAAGATATCTTTAACCAAACCAATGATATTCCTACAGTTTAAATACAAAATCCCAAACTTCTGAACAAATTCTTCATAGATAAAGATGAAATGTGAAAAAGAAGCCATGTATCCAACCCTAAGTAGTCATAATTAAAGCTTTGGTGAGCTAAGTTAAATGTTCTCTGTTTATTGTTTCACAAGTTAGCAAGCTTCCACAGCCCAACAACGTCAAAAGATACTGTAAAACGCAAAGGGAATTTTTATTAAAATCTCCATCAATTAAGATTAAAGCTCTCAAGTCTCAATAACAATCTCTATCCAGCAACAACTAGAAGAGAAAGTATCAGTTAAAGAGGATTAACTTCATAGTTATTTGTTTACAGAGGAGAGAAAAAAAATGACCAATATCCATAAAATGTCTGAGTGCCTAGCTTCTAACCAATCCAATAATAATTCCTAAATTGTACCACAACAGAATTGCTAACAACTATGATGTCTTTCTGTTTTAGCAAGCTTCCAATGACCAAATCAATAACTATAGATAAAAGGCTTAAGAACTATCCAAAGAGAGAAAAGATAAATAAATAAATAGTAGCAGAAAATTTAATTTCTGAAAGAAATATAGAAAAGAAAAACAAGAGAACCATAGAGATCAAAACAGAGCCAAAGGACGGTTTGCGGGTAAGGGTGGGTTCAGGTAAGGGTGGTGGTTGCGGGTACACGTCTAGGTGTCAAATCCTTTGCATCCCAAAATCTTAGGAGTCTAGAACTCAGAGATTCAGCTGAGAAGGATCTCAACTATAAGCGCAAGTATTTGGATATGGCATTAATTAAAAATTAACATTAAATATAAGCATAGTAAGGTAAGTTTTAAGTTATCTATAATATTACATGGTTAATTGTAATTGAAAACATATTTATTATAATTTTTCTATTTTAAGAAGATATTAAGCTTATCTTACTTTGATATTATTGCTAATTATACATGAAGAACGTATTTATTATAAGTCTTTTATTTTAATATTGTAAAAAATTATAATAGATTAGATATTGATAAAATATAATTCACATTTAATTTTGTTCTCATATCAAAAATTGAATTTGTGTATTAATTATTATCATTTATCTTTAGATTTTTTAAGATATTGATTTTGATATTTATCTTTATATTTTTATTCTATTAATTTTTCTTTATCTTTAAATTTAATATAATATTAATTATTGTATTTATCTTTAAATTTTTTTTTAAAATTAAAAAAGAGATAAAGCAACTATTAATTATTATATTTTATTATAATTTAAAAAAAATTAAGAAAAATATAAAACACTTAAGCTACAAGAGTTAGAAATTAATTAAAAAATTCTTTAATTTTGTGTTACAAGGTTTAGAAATCAATTTAAAACATGGAAAGGGTGTGGACTAGAAACAAAAGCATACTTGTTATCGTATGCGAATTAGTCAAAAAAATCTCCAACCTAAATATATTCTCAACAACAATGCCACAAACATAGTGATGATTACATGGTCTCGGAAAGTGAAGTTAGTGTTGTAGTGAACATAACATGTACATAACAGCTAATAATAGTTCCACGGTTATAAAGAAAAGATGATTGCAGAAACATCACAATAATTATTGTTTTACCCTAGATTCGCTTGATGTTCTACCAAGAAAAAGATAGACAGAGACATAGACACACATACAGAGAACAAATAAGCAGCAACATAGGAAAAAGCAAATACCTCAACAACAATTCCCAAGTAATCTATGAATGTTGGAATCTTGCCTTTTGCAAACAGTCCATATATATCTGTAATCCAACAATGAGAAGTTGAGAATGGGAAAAGAAGAAGGGACAGGGCAGAAATTTCAAAGCTGACATACAATACATAATGAAAAAGCTAAAAATCATTAATGCTTATTGTAAATAATATAGGTTTCTTCTTGTATGTTTTAACAGGAAAAAGTTAAAGTCACTTATGTTTGTAAATAAGTATCACAACAAAATAAACATTTTATATAGGTAACAATTTTTTCCTCCCCTGAAAATGAAATTGGAAACCTACCAGCATCCCACCCCAACACTTTGCTACTTGAACCAAGTATCAAGGGTTATGACAAGTGGCAACATAATAAGCATTTAAGACAACTTTTGAGAAGCAAGAACCAGCAAGAAATAATCTCGTAGCTAATATAAACAAATCTGAATAAAATTACAGCATATAATTTCAAATTAAATAATTAAAATTGTATTTTTGTAATGATGAACCTTAACAAATTTAAAATAAATATATCTTATCAAAGAGTATCATAGTCCAATGGTAGCAGTGATTGAACCCAACCCACGGTTTTCATTTAATAAAAATTAAGATGGATAAGAACCCAAGCTTTCGATTTTTCACTGAGAAATTCACACAACAGAGAGAAAAGAGAGAGAAGAGAGAGAAGCTAAGGACCCTCCATTTGGCACAAAGTAAGAAAACCTTATTTGCTGTTTGATGTGAAGCTTTATGCATTAAAAAAAGGAAAAACAAATTATAAATAAAAAATAAAAATAAAAAACAGCTCTCTAGGTGGCAGGAGAGGTGGGTTTTGGTTCAAATAGCTTATACTGCCTCTGGCATCTGTTCTTGAATTCTCCAACTTTGTCTCCCAAACATGTCCTAATTCCTAGGAGCTCATATTGCCACACCTACTCATTAGGGTTTGCATCAGTTTCCATTAACATTTAACTAAAAAGAGTTTAAAAATTCAATCAAGGTCAAACAAAATCAACCATCCCACAGAGCAGAAGTTACATAGATATTCGAGAAAATCAGTCATGTCACAAACTAAGCATCTAATCACACAGCAGAAGTTCAGAAGTTCAGCTTTCCTCAATCCAACCAGCTTTGAATACATGCTTATAGGCTTATATAATCTGCTCCTTACCACCTTTAAACAAAACCCTTGAACGAATTAAACCAAAAAACCCAGAAAAAAAAAAAAAACACAGAAAATTAGGATTACAATCAATCAAGGGGATTCTTGGTACATTCTAACAAGTCCTATACCACTTTCCACCATTCAATTTATCCCAAAATAGCATAAATATCAAGGGGATACAGGAGACCAGAACTAATAAAGGCAATGACATTAAACGGGAGAAAAAATATCGAAGCATGATAGAAGAGTTAAATACTTAAACAAGTTAGTGTTGGTATTTTAATTATAGTATTCCATTAATACAGTACCAAAATACTGGATGCCATATACTTTTGTCTAACAATGGATGGAATAATAGATATACAAGCACAAGAAATATGTTTCACTAACATGAAAATGAAATTTATGAAAGGTGGCTAGATTCGAGAAATACAAACAGGATAGAACACCTATGAAGCATGAAATATTTTTGAACACAAACTTTAACAAATCCATAACATGAATAAATGTTTGGAACCACCACACTAGATCAGCAATCTGTAGCTTCTCAATATCATAACTGTTACAGCTATATTCGACTTCTAACCATATAAGCTAAGCCTATGTTTTGTTTCTGGAAAGTTTTAAGGAAAAAAAATAGAGCAGAGAAATATAAGAAAAAATTATAAAAGTTTTCTTTTATTTGATTGTCCATTGAAAAGTTGAAGGAAAGAAAATTAAATTGCTAAAAAATGTAATTTCCACTAACTTTCCTCATTTTTTGTTAAGGAAAATGGACACCACCACCACCCCAACCCTTTTCTTTGGTTTTTTTTTTCTTCATCTTTCGCATGGTACCCAAACATGAGAAAACCATTTTCACTAGCATTTTTTCCTTTCCTTTTCTTATTACTTTCCAAGAACCAAACATAAGGTAAGTTTATGACACCCTTTCTAACACAACCATTAATAGACGGCTCAAGGTACTTCTAACAGTGAAAGAAGAATTTCACAAATACCTATAGTAAATTACAGCATAAGCCAAAAGTGAAGATAACATCTATTAATACCTGCCTTCTTCATCTTCCAAATTCTGAAGATGTTGTTTTTCATCTTCACTTAAGTCCAATGCAACTTGGACGTAGGAAAAATTAGAACAAAAAAATAATCAAGCATTCTTTTATCAGAATCATCATGCACAATTTTCCAGCATAGCATAAAAGGAAATCATGAAGAAAAATAAAAAATTAAAAAATAATACGCATGCTCTCTACAATAATCACAATAAAGGCAAACTACTCCAACAAATTATTAGAAAAAATTGGAAAAAATAAAATTCAGATAATGGAAATCCATTTTCACCTCCATATAAAATACACCATGAAAAACATTGGAATCTAGTAAAGCTCTAGGTAAAAGAGGTATTTCAGGCCAATTTAAGAGCTCTATCAGAAATTCAAATGTCCATTCTGAAATAGAAAATTTAAAACCTAATTGAAACTTAACTATGCAATCCGAGTACCATAAAAACATTGAAAAAGTCACACAAATACTTGCATAATCTTATCAATCGAAAGGTTATAATACAAGGTGCAAAACACCAGAATCAGAAATAAGTTTCACATTCTACAAAACTTACACTAAAAAGAGAAAGTTAAAAGGTCACAGACAGTCGAAAATAACCAGAAAATAAAGGAAAATAAAATAAAAAGGACCTGTTTGCCGATAAGTTCTCTCTTAGAGTGGGATGGGAGTTGGGAGACACTCATCTAATATATAGGGAAAGTTGTGTTTTTTTTCCCTCCCTCTGTTTTCTGGATCTAGGGGTCTCTTTGCTTTTGTGCCATTTGAATTAAATTTCACAAACCCTAAACCCACGATTTTTGAGCCAGGCTGAAAAATACCACCTTTGCCTGCAAATCGTGATCAGATTACCAAATAGCATCTTATTGTGCCATTGGAATTAAATTTCACAAACCCTAACCGACGATTTTTGAACCAGGCTCAAAAATACCACATTTGCCTGGAAATCGTGGTCAGATTACCAAATAGCATCTTATTGTGCCATTGGAATTAAATTTCAAAAACCCTAAACCCACGATTTTTGAGCCAACCAGAAAAATACCACCTTTGCTTGCAAATCGTAATCAGATTACGAAATAGCATCTTATGTTTTAAAAAAAAAAAAATCAAAAAGCTTGGACAGCTCGTGAACAATGCAAAACAACATTTACCCCAAATTTTTTCTCAACAGCCAAATAAATTGTTAAATGGAAACTCACCTGCGATTACTCCAAAAGGAAGACGAAGCTCCACCGCCGATTCCAGAAACCACCCATGAAAATGCAGGCAAAAGGAGAGAATAGGGCAAAAAGCGAGGAAGTCAGAGCGTTTCCCTAAATTTTTGAGTCGGGTCGTGGGTTTTGCAAATGCTAACTCTAAAGCTTAATATTTTTGTGTTCAATTATTAAAAACACAGCTTCCCGTGCTGACATGGATAAGGAGATGGCTGCTGACATGGAAGGCTGGAGGGATAATTTTGGAAATTAAATTATAAACAGTGGATAGTGCATGAAAAGTATATTTTTTTTGGGAACCGTAGACATATTTTGGGTTATGGAAAGTTGGGTTATGAAAAAGCTATTAGGGCCAAATCGGCAGCCCGAAACACAGTTTTCCCATATTAATATCGTAAATGTTTCATAAAACATAAAATAAAATTATACATAATTTACAAAGAGATTTTATAACAAATGATTTTTTTTTTAATCAAAAGCTCTTTTAATAAAATTAGCATATAAATAAACTATTAGAGCTTGAAAAAGAGTTTTTTTCCTTTTCAAAAACTAATTTAAAAGCCTTTTGTTAAATTATATTTTTGATTTCATTTGTAAAATATAAGAAAACGAAAAGGCAAAGTACTTAACACAAGTGATGATGATTGGATG
Organism: Vitis riparia; assembly: GCF_004353265.1. Taxonomy (NCBI): domain Eukaryota; kingdom Viridiplantae; phylum Streptophyta; class Magnoliopsida; order Vitales; family Vitaceae; genus Vitis; species Vitis riparia. The sequence goes on along the minus strand of NW_023269754.1, from coordinate 106,442 downwards.
AAGCATCACATTGCTTATATGAGTTATACAAATCTTAATTAATTTGGTAACCAAAATAATATATATTTAATGGTTCTAGCCCATGAATTTAGGCCTTTGAATATTTAAGTGCAGACTAATAGTAGGGATCAACCTATCAAATTTGGATCAAGTTAATGTATAGAGAGCAATGCCACAATTTTCATTTTATGCTCTATACTTTTCAAAAAGACAAATAAAATATTCATATTTCATTTTGTTTAACCTAATTTTGAGAAAGATATCATCCTCAATACACAAGCAAATCAAAGGCATTGTTTCATGTATTATTTTGTATCATTCAATGATTAGGGCACTCTTGTGATAGGAACAACATTGGCAGTAGGACATCGACCATGAACCATCCAAACTGCAATTATCACAAGCAACAATCTAAATGTTTTCAAGGAAAAAAGATTGACCAACACCCAAACTACTCCAAAATTAGTATAAAAATGGTTTATATGATATGTCACATTATTTGTGGTCATTCAGAAGTTGTATGAAGTGAAAATCTTATATGGTTGGCATCAATTTGTAGATTTATCGTTCTTCTAATTTCTTATTTGATTGAATGCGAAGAATTGCTTTTTAATGTATCATGAACAAAGGAAAAATCAATAATAGACTATCAAATTGAATATTTAGACATCAAATTTGATTTATTTTCAATGTTTTTCTTCTAAATCTACTAATTTCGGAGAAAAACCTAGAACCAAGACCAAAACTTAGTGAATTTTTAAATGTAATATAATTATAAACAAATGGGAAGAAAAGGCCGGGTTAATCTTGAACCAAATTCATATATTCAAACCCATTGACGCCATCCAGACCAAATGAGAAATATAAGGTCAACCACATGACACAACACATCCCATCTGGCTCTTATTTTTCTACTCCTTTCTTAAATTTAGAAACCTGAATTTAAAAAATAATTAATTAAGACAATAAATAGATTAATTAATTAAAATTTCAAAAATAACCAACAACCATCCACACAAAAATAAGAGCCAAAGACACCGTAAAATCATCTCAATCTGCAACTCAACCTCTCTCATCGTCTACCTCCATTCTTTTTTCCCATAAGGCCTATCGCCACCTTCCCCCTTCTACTTCAACCATTGCCTTTCTCTTTTCTCCTCTCTCTCCTCTCCAAGCTTTAACCAGCAGAGATAAGAGAGGTGAGAGAGATGAGAGATCCACAATATTCCCATGATAGCTATAAAAGGTCGGGCGAGCCGAGGGCCTATTCCACCAACATGCAGGTGAGTGGGGTGTCATACCCTCCTCCTCGCTCTGGCAGGACCTCCGTTTCCAAAAACTATTATTACGAGGACTCCTCGTCTTCATCATGGGGATTCAGTGATCCCGAGATCAAGAGAAGAAAGAGGATCGCGTTGTATAAGGCTTATGGCGTCGAGGGAAAGATGAAGGCCTCCTTGAGAGGTGGGTTTCGTTGGGTTAAGAATAAGTGCTCCCAACTCATCCATGGATACTAGTCTGAATGATTTATGGATATATCATTATCAGGATGATGATGATGATGACTTTCACTATTTTTTTTTCAAGAACAGATGGATAGAGGAAGATGGATAGAGGAGGAGGAGAATAGCACATTTTCTCATCGTTTTTTTTAATTTTTCCTTTTGGGTGACTCTGAGATGATGATCATAGTCAGAAGAATATGTTGATATACAAAATTTGCATATTCATGAATTGAAGCCCTTTTCTTACTTTCTTTTTGTTGAAAATTTGTACTGAGGAGATCCCATGGAGGAAATAGTTTATGTATTTTGATGACTTATTGATTGACGAAATTCCCAAAAAGGTCTTGTTGTAACTTCCTTTTCTTGTGTTGCTGAGTAGATGATGGGAAATGAAATTTATATATTGATATTAGTTCCATAATAACAAGCATGCATGCATGATGATAAAGAAAATATTGATTGATGATGGCATCCATGGAGGCACCATGAATTCTTGCTTTGATATCTCTCAAGGGTTGTATTGTCATAAGAATGGAAAGTGACCCTCTTAAAGGGCATATCTCATGATCATAACCCAATACTAAAATTTTGAATCTTATGTTAAAATGATGTTTTATTGAAATGGTCCTTCACATATCTTCTCATAATTATTAATGTTATATATATATTTATTTATTTATTTATTTATTTGTTTTTTTTAAGCGGGATTTGTATTTTTTGTTTATATATAAAGCTAATTCGGAATTGCCTTTTATAATCATAACTTATATCTATATGCTTTATATTTGTCTAAAGTTCACTTCTAGAAATATAGTGATATACTCATCACTCTCGCATCATTTCAATCCCATAAGCATAAATACTTAGGTTGGATATAGGAATATTAAAAAATAAAAATAAAAATAATAAATTATTTATATATATTTATATTTAAATCAAATAATTTATTTTCTCTCATTTAAATAATTTAAAAATATACAAAAGTTTAACTATATTATATTTTTTTCATGATAAAAAATATTAAATATATTGATAAAATAATCCAATAATCTCATTGGGAAAAATAGCATATATATGCATACTCTATTTATTGATCAATTAAAAATACCCTTCTTCTTTTTTTATAAAGATATCATCTCAATTTACACTTTTTATGAATATTTATTAATCTAATATCATGAAAAATATAATAACATGTCAATAAATTTTTAAAAATGTAGCATAAACTTAGGCTATATTTGTTAGTTATTTTCAAAAACAATTCTAAGAACAGTTTTGAATTTTTTTTATAATATTTTATAGAATAAATGATTATTTGAATATTGAAATATTTTTAACTTATTTTTAATGTTTTTTATTATGTTTTAAAAGTAACTTTTATATGTAACTTTTTTTTAATAATTCTCCATATTTGTATAATTATTTTTTCAATAATCTTAAAAAGTAAGTGAAAATAATTAAAAATATTATATAAAAACATCCTATTTTTTTTTTAATAATATAAAACCGTTTTTATTTTTTAGTTATTACAAGCATTTTCTTAGTTTTCTTATAGAGAACAAAAAATTATTTTTGAAAACAGTTATCAAACATAATCTTATAATTTGTTTTGAAATGTTTTTTTATAATAATTTTTAAGAATAATTCTTTAAAATAAGTCAATATTATTTTTAAGAATAAAATTTTATAAAACTTTTACTATTTTATTCTCAGTGCTAGCTACAATGCGAAAGTTCATAAAATACATTTTAAATTTTTAATTGTTGCTTAAAATATTTTACAAAAAATAATTAAAAAATTTTAAATTATTCTAAAAATTCTAAAAATGGGATGTGAACTAAATACTTAAAATGTTTAGCTCACTAAAATATATATATTTTTTAAAATAATTTTTTTTTTTAGGACTTATAAAATTTCAAAAACTTTTAATATAAAATAGTAAGAATTTATTAACATTTAAATCCACATCCCATTTATAGTGCACCAAGAAGTATACACTCCCCTTCTCCAAATGACAGCTATCCATTTTTTCCATGTACATTTTGACCGAGTCAGATCACGTGAGTACAAGATCACCCTGCATATTGCTTCCTCTATACACTCTAGGTGAAGGTATCATTTAATCTCTGGCCCGTTTGGAATTTGAAATCTCTCCCTCCCCAAAAGAGACGTTATAAGCTTTTTGTTGTTTTCACCTTTTTGAAAACAATAATTTTTTTTAAAGCATTTTTCAAAAACATAAAAAACACTTTTTTTTTTCAATTACTCCTCTCTCTCTCTCTCTCTCTCTCTCTCTCTCCATTTAATGCTTCAACTTCGCGAGCTCTCTCTTTCACTCTTTCAGAGGCTTTCACTTCTCTCTCTGCCCCAAAATCTCTATTTTCAGTCTGTCAAATCTATGCAATTTCTTCTATTTCATAGAGATCCTAGCTCTCAGCTTTACTTTGCAGCCAGATGAAGGATAAGAAGGATAAAGTGGAGGCTGATTTCAACGGTCATGTGAGTTTTTTTATTTATTTAGATTTTGGTATTCGGATTAAAAAGTTTAGGGTTTTGTTTTTGTTTGTCTTTGATTTGTGATTGTGGGATGATTTTGTGCTACTGTTTAGATGATTTTGAAGTGGGTTAGTGAAACTATGTTGCTTTTGTTCTCAATCTCTTTGTTAGTCATTATCGCCGCCTGTTTGGGTCTCGTTTGGTTGGCTGAGAGATTGTGGGAGAGGAGAAGAAGTGGAAATTTTGAACGTCGATGTTCAACTGGGTGTAGTGTCGCTTGAGCTCAGCATTCCTCTCCCCCCCCTTTTTTTCTCGGAAACTAAGGCCACATATGGCATGATGCTAAAGATTTGGATTTTTTGGTTTGTTATCTTCTGTTTTCTCACAAACCAAAAACTAGTTTAGGTCCTTTTTTTTTTTTTTTTTGGCTTGACCTTGCTTCTCAAATTGGGAAGATTGGAAATTTCTGTTGCGCCCATTGTGTTTGGAGAAAGTTCATCCGCTTGAAATTCATTTACGCTTGAAACTCTCACAGGATAAATGCGTTTATGATGTTATGTATGGTATTTTGTTTGTCAGATCCTTAAAGATTCATAGCCCAGGCATACCAGAAATTCCTAATTTCTTGATAGAAATGGATAAGGGTTCGAACTCATATATGGGCTTCTCAGTTTAAGGTTATAGAAGGTTGTGTTTGAGGTGTCAGTAATGCAATATATGATCACAGGACTTCTAATCATTCTTTATTTGACCAGCCTGCAGATGGATTTTGCTAAATGGGACTGTGTTTATCTTCTCCATTGTGTCTTTTAGTCATTGAATGTTGAAGTGCCCTTGATTTCTTGTCTGTGAAAATGAGGGCTGAGAAACAAGGTTCAAAAAGTGGAGGTTATGTTGGTGGTTTTTTTCAGCTGTTCGACTGGAATGCCAAATCAAGAAAGAAGTTGTTCTCTAATAAGTCTGATTTACCAGGTACATTGTACTATATGTGCATAGATCAAATATTAGAAATATGTGTGTACGTCCATGTTCTTGCATATATGAGTAGTCTTATTCTGTTATTCCCTTATTTGGTTTGTGTGCATATTATGTTCTGTATATATGCCTAGTCCTTTTTCAATTGTTGGTTACAGACTGTCTTCTCCTGTCACTTTTTTTGTAGAGAGATCCAAACAAGGAAAGAAAAGTGATGGGAATTTGCCAATGACACGGTTTCGTCTGGTGGTAATATGGTCATTTTTTCTTCAATTGTTTAAATTATTTCTCGATTTTATGTGGTAGGTTGAGTTTGAGTTGAGTCTAAACCAGTTTTCTTTGTACATTATCATATATCCAGACAGATGATGATGAAGCTGGAGCAACACCAAGTTTCAAAGGAAGTAGTGATTATAGTTGTGGTTCATCAGTAACTGATGAGGAAGGGTACGGAACAAGGGCTCCCGGAGTTGTAGCCAGGCTAATGGGATTAGATTCCCTGCCCCCATCCAATATTTCAGAGCCATACTCTTCCCCATTCTTTGACTCCCAATCTCTCCGAGATGTTCATTACAACAGGAAAAACTTTGATTTTCATCATGATCATCAAATCATGCATTCTGGCAATCTGCTCAACAGGGTGGATGGCCCATCTAGAAGTGCCATGGATTTAAAGCCTCCAAAGACACTAAGCAGACCAATTGAGAAGTTCCAAACTGAAATTCTGCCTCCTAAGTCAGCTAAATCAATTCCAAGCACGCATCATAAGCTTTTATCTCCTATTAAGAGTCCTGGCTTCATTCCAACTAAGAATGCAGCTCATATAATGGAAGCAGCTGCTAAAATTATTGAGCCAGGACCTCAAGCCACTACTAAGGCCAAAATGCCCCTTGTAGGTTCTCCTTTGGTGCCCTTGAAAGTTCGAGATCTGAAAGAGAGAATGGAAGCTGCTCAGAAAATGCCTCTGGTTGGGTCTTCTTCAGTACCTTCGAAAGTGAAAAATCTAAAAGAGAAAGCGGATGCTGCTCAGAAACTATCAAGGCGTGCTGAAACTTCTCGAAGACCAGTTGAGTCTAGTGCTGCTAAGTATCTCAAAGGTCAGTCTTTGAACAAGAGCTGGAATGGATCAGAAGAGACAACATCATTCAGGGGTTCTTCTGATACAGAAGAAAGTTCTGCTGGTTTAAAGAATAAAGGAAAATCCATTTCCCTTGCAATCCAAGCAAAGGTCAATGTTCAGAGGAGAGAAGGTCTAAATCCAAGTACCAATAGAAGTTCAGTAGGTCTGAGAGAACAGAATGAGGTTAAGTCAAGCCAGCCATTCAAGAGCCAATCAAATACCCAAAAAGGTGTGCATAAGAAACCTTCTACACCTAATGCTCCAGGTGTGCTCAGACAGAATAATCAGAAACAAAATTGCATGGTGGATAAAGACAAGTTACCATCAAAGTCCTTTGTTTCTACCTCACAAAGCAGGAAACCCTTGTCTGGGGAATCCTCTTTGGGGCGTCACAAAACCTCAAGTAAAGTTTCTGGGAACTCCAAAGCTGGATCCAGGAAGTTGGGCTTAGAGCCAACTGATAGTGAAAAGGAAGTCTCATATTCAAGTACAAAGAATTTCCCTCGGAAGAAGCGATCTATAAATGGGGATTTTAATCTTGAGAACAATTGGGTTGCTGATAATTTCTTGATTGACAAAAATGAGAAAGCATTTCAGTCTAATACAGTGAAAGAAAGGCACTTTAGTTGGGCAGAAGATAGCAGAAAGAAAGGCATGGATGTTGTTTCTTTTACATTCACAGCTCCACTGACACGATCTATCCCTGGTTCTGAGTCCCCTAGCCAGGCGGCAATGAATAGTAATGGTCTTTCAACAGATTATCGAGGTAAAAAAGTGCTGCTTGAACCAGATGCTAAAAACTTATCTTCACTTGGAATTAATGTGATAGGCGGTGATGCTTTGAGTATGCTTTTGGACCAAAAACTAAGGGAATTGACCTATGGGGTTGATTCTTCCCGGCGTGAATCTTTCAAAGTAGGGTCAACTGCTAGTTCTTCTATTCTTCAAGATCTGGCACCTACTCTTAATGCACTAAGCACCACACATAGGTTGCATGACAAGAGGGACCAACCTTGGCTTCAGAAAGATAAAATGGATAGCCTATATGACTCTGACTTCTCTTTTACTGCTCCTTCGGCATTTGACATAAAGCATAAACTTCAGGTATGTTACTTATTTATGCTTATCTTCCTCCTGTATCACTTCTTTCTTTTTCTTCCTTTTACCCTTTCCTTTTCTAAACTTATTCTTTGTGGGTGTGTTTTGAGGAAAGGGGTGGGATGTAGTTGTTGTTCCTCCATACCTTATAACAATGGTCTGTAGCCTGTAGGAATACTTTCAAATGAAATCATGTTAACATCAAAATCTATCGTTCTAAAAGGGCAGGCTTCAAATCCCGTGGTTAGAACCTAAATGATATCTTTCAAGCCATAAGGAATTCTTTTGATGCTTTCGTGCGGTTCCCAGTTAGGTTCAGTACCTTCACAATAATGGAGAACTGTCATAGATTTGGAATATGGTAGGAGATGCTAAAAGTTTGTTTTCTTTTATTTATAACTAGGAGTTGAAGGGTAAAATGGCCCTTTTGGAAAAAAAATATATTTGGTTTAGACACTGAGAAAATAATGTTCAATATAGCCCCTTTTCTCCACCCTAACCAGGAAGTTGCATGTTAATTCTGCAGCTTTTTTGTTGTCTTTAACATTCAACCTAGCCCCTTTAATATTCATATGATAACATTAAAATTTCACATTTATCTAAATTTTTATCCTTTAATATTTATCTAAATTGTTATCCCATAATAAATAATATTAGAACTCAATATTTATCCCAATTCTAAATAAAATTAAAATCAACTTAAAAGTAATTAAACACATTTCTTTAATTTAGGTAAATAAAGTTTTATGAGGCAATATATAGTTATATTTTGGCGGTAAAATTCAAAATTTTGGTTTGCCTAAACTTGAAAAGATATATAAAATTCAACACTTTTATCCAAATAAATTTTGTAAAGATTTTTCTTTTATAAAAAATTTGATAAATTAAATTAAAAAAAAAACAATATTTATTTAAAATTAACAAAAATGCACATCTTGGTTTTGCAGCTTCTGGTTAGAAATGAAACTGCGAAGGGCCATCTTGCACTTCAACTCTAAGCTAATATATATATTCTTATAAAAGGAACATCTTGCTTTTCAACTTTAAGATAACTATTGCCTGATGTCAGCAACTTTAAGTTTCTTGTCAACTTACCCATATCAGAAGATTGTGTTTTTGGGTTAAGGGAATGACTTGTTTGAGTGCTTTCCGGCTTCTGTAAATATAGTTTCAATTTCTCCATTGGATTATCATGTGAGTGGTGAATACTGTTTAAATTTTGGCATATGGGAAGGGTAGAAGCTGCAAAAGAGTAATGCTTTGGCTATTTTATGGCAGTGATAGTGTAGGTCACCAAGCTGTGAGCTCTTGGACCTGGCCAGTAGTACTTGGAGCCTTCAAAAGAAATTTTACCTTTGTAGTGAACATGGTTTAAGAAGAGGCTCAATTGCTAGTTAGTACTGTCAGATTTTAAAATAAAATGGGCCATTTATCTTTATAACATTTTTGCTGTATTTCCTACCCAGAGGTGCTTGCCCCCATCCCTGTATCTTTTCCTGTGTTGGACACAGTTTTGCACCATTTCTTTAATGCTTCTTTATCAATTTATTTATCTTTTTCAGGGAGAGAATGAGATGGATGAGTGCAGCAGCAGCAGCAATGCTGAAGCCAGAAACTTGCTTGATTGTCGACATCCTAGTCCAGTTTCTATTCTTGAACCTTCTTTTTCAACTGAAAGTTGCAACTCTTCAGACAGCACAGACAGTAATAGCATAGAAGGTAATAGGCAACATGTTCTGTTTTAAAATTTTAGTTACTTCTAAGCATGGAAATGTTGATACTCCTAGAATTTCTTCCAGGAAGCAAGCACTTCTCATCTGTTCTAGCCCAGGAATTGATTAGTTTGAGCTTTTCAAAGAAGTTCAATTCAATGGAAGCCGATGCAGAGCTATCAGATTCAGCTTCTTCCACATCTACTGCAACTGTGGCTACAAAGCATGTGGTAGCATTAACTGCAACATGTTTGGTGAGATCTACCAAGTGGGAACTAGAATATGTGAAGGAGATACTCTGTAACATTGAATTGATGTTCAAGGATTTTGCATTGGGTCGTGCCCGTGAGATCATAAATCCTCATCTTTTCCATCAATTGGAGAATCGAAAAGGAGGCTTGGAAATTGATGGAGATGAGTCTAGGCTAAATAGGAAGGTGTTATTTGATTGTGTGAGCGAATGCTTAGACTTAAGATGTAGGCGGTATGTTGGTGGGGGATGCAAAACATGGGCAAAAGGGGTGACAATGGTGAGAAGAAAGGAGTGGTTATCAGAGGAAGTGTACAAGGAGATCTCAGGATGGAGAAGCATGGGGGACTGTATGGTGGATGAGCTTGTAGACAAGGACATGAGCAGCCAGTATGGAAGATGGCTTGACTTTGAAGTCGAAACATTTGAACTTGGAGTGGAGATTGAGAGCCTGCTATTTACTTCTTTGGTTGATGAAATTGTTGCTGATATCTTGCTATTTTAGTGCCCTGGCTTGTTGATTATCTCTGCAATTTTTTCTCTCGAGAACCTTGCATGGTGGATGATGAGCTTGTAAGCAACGACATGTGCAGCCAGTACAGGAGATGGCTCGAGTCTGAAGCTGAAGGCATTCTAGCTTCGAGTAGAGATCAAGGGTCAGATGTTTAATTCTTTGCTTAATGAAGTTCTTTGCTGACACCTTGCTATTTTATTCCTTAGTGTAATCTCCACCATTTTTTATCCTCAAGAACCTTCTATTCTTGTATTTTCAATCTTATTCTTCAAATTACTACTTTATTAAGCCTCTGTGATCCATGCCATCAACATTCTGCCATAACAAAATTTCAGGAAAGTGATCTCTTTACTTCTCTGCATGGAATTGTTAGAAGAGAACTGCTTCAATCGTGTTTAGAACTTGCTTGAAAACCATCTCAGAGAGAGGTAGTGCTTATTACTATCACAGTACCATTTAGCATAGACAGCCATAACCTCATTGCCAAGCTCTTGTGCTGAACAACCTCCATTCCCTGCTCTGAAACAATGTGGTGGGTGGCAGCATATATTTATAGAGGGCTCCCATTTCCTCGACATGGAACATTGCACTAATGGCATGTTTAAGGAATGGGAATGATTCCCTTTTCTTCGTTTGCCTTGTTTACTTGGATATGGGAATGAAAAAGGGAATGTGGGTCTCTCGCAAACCTTGTGGAAATCCATCCTCCAAAAGGAAGGAGGAATGGGTTCCGGGAATGGGGTTTTCTAGAAAGTGAATCATGAGAAATTAATCATTTTACCCTATATTATGAATAATTATTAAATTAATAAATATTTTAAAATATTGCACATTTATAAATATTCAAATCATGAATTTTTCAAAGCCATAATTATATTATTCCTAATATTTGATATTAGAGAACTCCGGTTGATAAAATTTTTGCTTTGAAAAAACAATTTTTATCATGCTAAAAATTAAAATCCGTTAAAAATTAGTGTGATGTCTAATCAAACCCCAAGAGATAAATATTTTCAATTTAAAAATAATTTTGTAATTTAAATTTATTAATTAATTTTAAAATGCAAATGTTACAAAAATAAATTTTATTCGTCTTTAATCCCATTTATATATATATTTTCACTTTCAATAACAATTGTGAAAATTGTATGCGTAAAGGTGAAATGGTAAAATTACTAATAGAATTAGCAAATGTTACTAATAGATTTGTTTCTTAGTTCTTACATTGTAACTTGTAAGTAAAGTCTTCCACTCTGTAAAGACCTCAATAGAATTACTAATTTCAATTCCCTTTCCTTTATTTCTTTTCTTTCCCTTATTTGATTCCCTTTCATATGATTCCATTTCCTATAAAGTTTATTAATTATGCCCTAAGGATTTATTTGTTAGGAAGTGTAACAAGATTATATCTATAAATACTTCATGTCATTAAGAAAAAGTTATAAGAAAGATGTAAGATGTGAAGAAAAGGAAGAGGAAAAGAAAGACAAAGAAAAATAGATTGTTGTTGAAGCAAAAGAACTAGTGGTTCAAGGTGTAGATTTTAAGAAGAGTAAGAGACTCTATTAAACAAAAGGCTTATGGTTCATGTAATGACCAATTTTCAATCATGTAGATGTCGTCCATTTTGGTACGGGTCATTATAGTTTAGATTAGAGATATAAAGATTAGATGAACACGATATGTGACTTAATAGTTATATTTGTTTATCCTCTATAATATTATGTATCTTATTGTAAATTGTTATTATTCATGAAGGTTGGTATGATTTGTTCACTCATGTTAAAACCTTGTGTATTTGTGTGTGAATGGTTTTATTTTATATTCTTCCATTAATATATTTACATTAAAACTTTATCTAACACAACAAGTGATATTAGAACCTTAGTTGAATATGTTGAAAAGAGTGTTGGTTGAAGATATTTAAAAGAGTTTTGTTTGAATATTTCAAAATGAGCAAAGAAGAATAGAGCACAAAAAAGGACTGTAAAAGGGAATTTTTGTTAAGGCCTAGTCAAGTATTCATCATGGCTTACAACAAGACTGTGGTATATAAAGGGAACCATGACACATGAAAAGAGTGACATGTAGAAGGAAATTGAATATCACATATAGATGAAAAGACTGATTTAATGGATTTGATTTGAGGTGAAGATTGTTGGGAAGTATCTCAAATTCCCAATTGGAATATATTTCTTTTTATAGAAGGAATATTGTATAGAATTTTTTTTTAAAGTTCATATGTGATTGTAATAAGATTCCTCATAGAATAAGGAGAATTAATTGAAATATTTTTGTATATACTTTAGGTCATGAGAGGAAAAAGTTATGAGAGAAATTGGATGGAAAAAGAGGACTCAATAGTTCAAGATGTAGATATAAAGAAAAGTGAGAAAGAACTCGCAGTTCAAGATGTACATGTTAGATTAATTTTATGTAATTAATCTATAATTTGGGCCACACATGTAAATAATTAAAATGTGTGTGCTATCATTTAATTAAGCCTAAATATAGTGATCTAATTAATAATTGATTAATTGGCTTAAGGGTATAATTGTCATGAGATTATTGTGTAGATACCATTAGATAATTATTATTTCTATGAGGGGCAGAAATATAATTGTGATAAAATTAAAACTGCCCTAGCAGTTTATAAATAGGGTTATGGTCCCCATTCTACCACTACGCATTCCAATTTCCGAAAATCCTCTCAGAGAGAAATTGACACAGAATCTAGTGGCCAGAATTGGAAGACCATCTCAAAGGGTTTTCTTCCTATAAGGTTTCTCCTTCAATGGATTCAGGTATGTTTCCGCTATTATTTTTTCTACTCATTTTTTAATCAGGAGATTCTAGTATATATGAAATTAGGGTATTCATCTTGGTTGAGTTTTAACAAGTGGTATCAGAGCCAACTCATTGATTAATTCTTTGAGTTATTATTTTAATATATATATATATATATATATATATATATATATATATATATATATATATATGTCAATGGATTAAGATTTATGAAATATTGAGTTGATAAATTTTATTATTATTATTATTATTATTATTATTATTTAATAGCATTTTATGATATTAATATTTAAGTTATTGATCTAGCATTTTAAATAGGCTAATTAAAGCGGAAAAATCACCAAAGTGACATCTTTCATGTAGATTAGTCTGTTCGGGGTGTTAGATATTTGTGTGTATGTGATTCATGCGGGTATTGACTGGCCCAAAGGAAAGTTAATATTTGGTCAAATTGCATACATACCTGTGGTGATAAATATGTGATGATTATAAAGGTAACTTAATGTGAATAATAAATCAATCCAAAGATAGATTTATTATTTGACATAACTTATCATCAATGTTTGATCACTACAACAAGAGTACCACTTACAGTTAATATTACTGTCCAAAGACTTGATATTAATGTTGTGCTAGGTATCTTGAAATGTCATAATTTGCTTTTAAATTTAAAGATTATGTGTTTAATTGCTTATTTTATGTGAGCATGATGGTTTATTTGATTCATTTTATTTTGTTCTCGATTTAGCTTTTATATCAACTACTTCTATATCTGCCAACATCAATAATGTCCCTATGTTAAATGGGACTAATTTTAAGGACTGGAAAGAGAATATGATGATTCTCTTAGGCTGCATGGATATAGACTTAGCCTTGAGAATGCCCAAACCCGATGAACTCAATGAGTAAAGTACTCAAGAGGATGATGTTTATTGGGGTAAGTGGGAACATTCAAATAAGCTAAGTCTTATGATCATGAAGCGCGGAATTCCAGAAGCTTTCAGGGGTGCGGTAACTGATGAGGTTACTAATGCCAGTGACTTCCTTGCGGAAATTCAGAAACGTTTTTCCAAAAACGATAAGGCTGAAACGAGCACGCTTTAAGCAAGCTTGATTTCAATGAAGTATAAAGGCAAGGGTAATGTTCGGGAGTACATCATGGAGATGTCTCATCTTGCTTCAAAACTTAAGGCTTTGAAACTTGAGTTATCTAATGATTTACTCGTGCATTTGGTTCTCATCTCTCTTCCTGCACAATTTAATCAATTCAAGGTCAGTTATAACTGTCAAAATGATAAATGGACTCTTAATGAGCTCATTTCATTCTGTGTGCAAGAGGAAGAGAGATTGAAGCAAGACAAGACCGAAAGTGCTCATCTGGCTAGCACTTCCAAGGATAAGGGCAAACGAAAGAATAAGGATAATAAGGTTGCTGCTTCTAATGGCCTAGAACAAAAGAAACAGAAAGTTGAGGTAACATGTTTCTTCTGTAATAAGCCTGGACATACTAAGAAGGAATGTACCAAGTATGCTGCTTGGCGTGTTAAGAAAGGTATATTTCTTACTTTGGTATGTTCTGAAGTTAATTTAGCTTCAGTATCTAGAAACACATGGTGGTTAGATTCTGGTGCTATTACTCACATTTGTGTTTCTATGCAGGGTTGCCTGAGTTACCGAAAACCAAGTGATGCTGAAAGATGCATCTATGTCGGAGACGGTCAGTTGGTAGAAGTAGAGGCAATAGGGCACTTTAGATTATTATTGAAATCTGGTTATTTTTTGGATTTAATAGATACTTTTGTTGTACCGTCTTTTAGACGGAATTTAATTTCAGTTTCTGTTTTGGACAAATCAGGTTATTGTTGTTCATTTGGAAACAATAGATTTGCATTATCTATTAATTCAAATGTTGTAGGAACCGGTTTACTTAATGTTTATGATAATCTATATTTGTTGGAAACTGTTCCGTCCTATAATGAAACCTTGCATGTGGAATCACGAGGTACAAAACGTAAATTGAATAAAGATAATTCGGCCTCATTGTGGCAAAACGCCTAGGTCATATCTTTAAATCTAGAGTTGAGCGACTTGTGTCCGATGGGATTTTAGATTCACTTGACTTTTCAGATTTTGATATTTGTGTTGAGTGTATTAAAGGAAAACAGACCAAAACAAAGAAATTAGGTGCAAATAGAGCTACAGACGTCTTAGAATTAATTCATACAGATATCTGTGGACCATACCCTACGGCATCTTGGAATGGTCAACAGTACTTTATAACATTCATAGATGACTATTCAAGATATGACTACCTATTTCTTATACATGAGAAATTACAATCATTGGACGTGTTCAAAACATTTAAAGCAGAAGTTGAGTTACAACTCAACAAAAGAATAAAGAGCGTCAGATCTGACCGTGGTGGTGAATACTATGGTAGATATGACGGATCAGGTGAACAATGTCCAGGACCATTTGCTAAATACCTAAAGGAATGTGGGATCGTCCCTCAATACACCATGCCAGGATCACCTAGCATGAATGGTGTAGCAGAAAGACGAAACTGAACCCTTAAGGACATGGTAAGGAGTATGATTAGTCATTCTACTTTACCCGAAAAACTTTGGGGTGAAGCACTCAAAACGGCAGCTTATATCCTAAATCGGGTGCCAACTAAAGCGGCTGCTAAAACGCCTTATGAGCTTTGGACGGGTCGAAAGCCCAGTTTAAAGCATTTTCATATTTGGGGATGTCCAGCTGAAGCGAGACCTTATAAGCCTCATGAAAAGAAATTGGACTCTAAAACAGTTAGCAGCTACTTTATTGGCTATGCAGAGCGATCAAAGGGTTTTAAATTTTATGATCCTGCTATTAGGTCAATTTTTGAGACGGGAACTGCAACATTTTTTGAGGATGTTGAGTTTGGGGGGAGAAATCAGGCTAGGAATATTGTCTTTGAGGAGGAAGAGGGATCTACTATTGATTTTGATAATGTACAGGTTTCACTACCTATCATTGATCAAGAAGTAAATTTGGATCCTCAACCAACAGACAATATTGTTCAACCCTTAATTGCAAATGAGGACATTGCTCCTGAAGAACAAACTCAACAACCTCAAGAAAATATGCCATTAAGGAGATCCACTAGAGAGAGGAGAAATGCAATTTCGGACGATTATATCGTATATCTCCAGGAACGTGAGGTAGAAAGTAGAATGATGGAAGATGATCCAATCAACTTCCAGCAAGCCATGAAAAGTTCCAACTCTCAGAAATGGATTGAAGCCATGAATGAAGAGTACAAATCTATGCAAGACAATAAAGTTTGGGAACTTGTCCCATTACCAGTTGGTACGAAGCCCATTGGTTGTAAATGGATATTTAAAACCAAGCGGGATTCAAATGGTAATGTAGAAAGGTATAAAGCACGTCTTGTAGTTAAAGGCTTTACTCAAAAAGAAGGAATTGACTTCAAAGAGACCTTCTCTCCAGTTTCTACGAAGGACTCTTTCAGGATAATCATGGCACTAGTTGCACATTATGATCTTGAGTTACATCAAATGGATGTTAAAACAACGTTTCTCAATGGTGACATTGATGAAACAATTTATATGGTACAACCAGAAAATTTTGTGTCCGAAGACTCAAAGAATATGGTTTGTAAATTAACTAAATCCATTTATGGGCTCAAGCAAGCTTCTCGTCAGTGGTACTTCAAGTTTCATCAAATTATTGTCTCATATGGTTTTGAGGCAAATCTTATGGATGAATGTGTGTATCACAAATTCAGTGGGAGTAAGTATATTTTCCTGGTTTTATATGTCGATGACATATTGCTAGCCACAAATGATATTAGCATATTGCACGACACCAAGAGATTTTTATCAAAACATTTTGAGATGAAAGATCTTGGTGATGCCTCCTTTGTCTTAGGAATCCAGATACACCGAGATCGTTCTAGGGGTATTTTAGGATTGTCACAAAGGACCTATATTGATAAAGTCCTCCAAAGGTATGGCATGCAAAATAGCAAACCAGGTGATACCCCTGTCGCTAAAGGAGACAAATTCAGTCTTAATCAATGCCCTAAAAATAGTTTAGAAAGTCAAGAAATGCAGAAGATTCCTTACGCTTCGACTGTGGGGAGTCTAATGTATGCTCAGGTATGTACACGTCCGGATATTGCGTACATTGTTGGCATGTTAGGCAGATATCTAAGTAACCCTGGAATGGATCATTGGAGAGCAGCCAAGAGGGTTATGAGATATTTACAGAGAACAAAAGAGTACATGCTTACATATAGGAGATTGGATCAGTTAGAGTTCATTGGGTATTCCGACTCCGACTTTGCTGGATGCCAAGACAGCAGAAGATCCACATCAGGCTATATTTATCTGTTGGCTGGTGGAGCAATTTCATGGAGGTCTGCCAAACAGACACTCGTAACTTCATCCACCATGGAAGCAGAGTTTGTAGCATGTTATGAGGCATCCAATCAAGGAATATGGCTACGAAATTTTGTCACTGGGCTGCGTGTTCTGGATGGTATCGAAAGACCACTGAAGATATTTTGTGACAATAAATCAGCAGTTTTATATTCCAATAACAACAGGAGTTCTACAAAATCAAAATACATTGATATCAAGTTCCTAGTTGTAAAAGAAAAAGTACAGAGTAGATAGATATCCATAGAGCATATTGGAACAAACTCCATGATAACGGATCCGCTTACAAAGGGATTACCACCCAAGGTCTTTCATGAGCACACTGCTCATATGGGTGTTGTCTCATTTGAGGATATCCAAATTTAGTGGGAGTTTATATTATTCATTGTATATTGCTCTATGTTATGTTTAGACTTTATCTATAAATTTGGATTGTGTTCTGCAGAAATAAAGTATTCATTTTATTGCACTCTGTTAAATTATGCTAAAGATTTGGTCTCAATAAAGTTAAGTAGGACCAGTTGGAAATAGGCATGAATAGATCACATTGCATGTAATTTCCATGCTATGCACTCATGATTGATCTATGTCATTTAGCTGTGTAGATATATGTGACCATTAATTGGTCTAGTAATGATTGATGTAACAAAGGCCACCTTGATCCTATGTCAGTATAGTTAATGGACGAGATTGTTCGGATATACCCTAAGGACATGATAGCAAATTTTGAGCTCATAAGGTTAAACACATTTATTTGATTACATATGCATGTGGCCCAGTGGGAGATTGTTAGATTAATTTTATGTAATTAATCTATAATTTGGGCCACACATGTAAATAATTAAAATGTGTGTGCTATCATTTAATTAAGCCTAAATATAGTGATCTAATTAATAATTGATTAATTGGCTTAAGGGTATAATTGTCATGAGATTATTGTGTAGATACCATTAGATAATTATTATTTCTATGAGGGGTAGAAATATAATTGTGATAAAATTAAAACTGCCCTAGCAGTTTATAAATAGGGTTATGGTCCCCATTCTACCACTACGCATTCCAATTTCCGAAAATCCTCTCAGAGAGAAATTGACACAGAATCTAGTGGCCAGAATTGGAAGACCATCTCAAAGGGTTTTCTTCCTATAAGGTTTCTCCTTCAATGGATTCAGGTATGTTTCCGCTATTATTTTTTCTACTCATTTTTTAATCAGGAGATTCCAGTATATATGAAATTAGGGTATTCATCTTGGTTGATATTAACAAGACTATTCCAGTATATATGAAATTAGGGTATTCATCTTGGTTGAGTTTTAACAGTACATGTAAAGAAAAGTGAGAAAGAACTCGCAGTTCAAGATGTAAATGTAAAGAAAAGTGAGAAATATTCAATAAAGCCAAAGGACTTATACGGTACAAAGCATGAAGAAACATGAAATGTTCGGGGATATGTCTTTCTTTGATTCAGTAAGGTACGCATCATGTGACTAATCAAATCCATTCAATCATTATGTACTTTTGTACGTGAATATTTTTATTTTATGGAAAAATTGTGTTTTGGACCCAGTTGGATCCAAAAATTAATATTTGACTCATAAAAGTTGTATAATTGATGAGAATGATATAAAATGTGAAAATATCAATATACCTTTCAAAACTATTTTGAGTATTTTCTATCACAATATTTGATTAACTTTTTTATCTTAATTTTTTTAATAATTATTCTGAAAATTTATTATTTTTAGAAAACTTATTTTTTCAAAAAATATATTCTAAAAATATATCATTTAAAAAAAATAATTTTGACATATTTTTAGTTATTTTTTATATACATAATTTTAAAATATATATTTTCCAATATGTTTGATTTTTAAATAATAATAATAATAATTTATTTTTATTTTTATTTTTTTGGAAAATGATGTATTTTTTTCCAAATCACTAAATTAAATTAAATTTTATTAAGGTTTACAAAATGAATAAAATTTAAATTAATGTTTTTTTACTCTTTTTTTTTCATAGTCAATAAAAGTCATTTTTGAAAAGATAAAAAATTCATATCCTTCTTCTCAATTTTCATACAGAATCATACTTCTTCTAGGTCTTGAGTTTAAATAGTGAACTTATATGGATCAAAACTTAATTTTTTGACCCAACCATCCAAAACACAATTTTCCCTTATTTTACCAGGCTTTCCACTCAGCATAATTAGCCTTTTGTAAGAGCAGGCAGTCAAGCAGAGAAGCAGGCTCGGGACTCCAACTTTACCAGCAAGAGTTGATTTCACAATTGAAGAATGTACAATTTCTGGTCATAAACAGAACCTTCAGACTATTTCAGATAAATAAATGGTGAAACAGAATAATTATATAAATTAAGGTGGTGTCAGAAAAGCAATTAAACTTGGAAAACTAGCAGCCTAGAGTACATACATTGTATATGTAAACGCATACAACCATACATTCAAACATCTGAGCGTTGGTTAATGGATGCAGAACCCAGAACAGAACCCATTCTGGTACACTTCTTATAAATTAGACCAGAAGGCATACTTTCCACTTGTTTTAGATAGCATTCAATCACTCGGGACTTCAGCTTTCATGTCACCTTGCAGGCACATCCTCAAGTGCACGAGGTCTCAGATTCAGCCTTGTAACAGGCAATTGAATCAATATTGCCACTCAACACATCATCTTAGATCAAGATGTACTTGCCCACAGAACTTTCTTTATAATAGGGTCATCAGTCCAGTAAAAAGACTGCCTGCATATGAAGTAAATATGTAATGCAAGTACATACAAACATGATGAGAAGTCTGAATTTCGGGCAGTGTTCAAGAACCCACTTGTTAACAGACTGCCTTATAATTCACTAACCATCAGTGAAGTTGGTGCCCTTGATGCCACTATAATCCAAAAATATAGAAAATATAGGGTGATCTCATCCTTACAATAATTTTCACACACAAAATTGATCATCCTAATCACTACTGATCTAATGTGAAAATTAGGACAAACTAATATATATACATAGAATCTGAAATGTTCTTTAAAAAAAATTGTCTTGAGACCCATGCCCCTGAACTCTTGAGCGGGGTACTGTATCACACATCGGGATCATGAGCAGAAGTATACAGTATAATTAGGTCTCACGTAACTCAACAATCAGCCCTTCCCATAAAGAGCATTAAATTCATTCAGGGAGATGGTGAGGCAGGGAGCATCACAAGGACCAACTTTGCAAATGGTTAATACACGGTATGATCACCCTCTGAGCTTGTGGCATATATTTATTATTATTGTCGTTTTTCTTTCATAGCATGCATTTGTTTTACTGTGTTCTGATGTGTATTGGGTGGTCATGTCATATGGTTGATGCTCTGCAGAAGGCCTTTCTGTACTGAAATCACACACCCTTAAATCAAAGGAGAAAGGCCTACGAGTTGAAAAGATGAGTAGCACCCTGCTAAGCCTCAAATTGCTGATTATTAAGGCCTACCTCTAGCCATTTTTTGTGGGGGATGGTTTCATTAGAGTGTCAATGAATATAAGACTGGGTTAAAAAAAAAAAGAGGGAGAGTGGGTTGGGCAGAACAATTACTAGAAAGGGTGGTATCTTTTAATAATTATTGGGGAGGACTTAATAGGCTTAATATACCAAAACTACCTTTTAACTAAAATTTTTAAAGTTCAAAGCATTTAAAGCACTTCACTTGATTTGTTAATACATTTATGGTACATGAGTTCCACATTTATTGTAATTATTGATATTTAAATTTTAAATCAAAATTTTGGGTTTAACCCTTACAATTATATATAATTTGTTATTTAAATTTACTATTTAAAACAAAAATACTTTTAAAAAATATTTTCAAAATATCATTTATTGTTTTTTTACCTTTTTTTATTTTTATTCTAATTTTTAATTTTAAGAAGAAAAAAATAAGTATTATAATTATATAATAAAAATGATGATTTTTTCATATATATATATATATATATATATATATATATATTATAATTTAAAATTAATAAATTATGTTTTTGTATTAAATTTAAGGAAGATAAAATGTTTAATTTTTCATTTAGATTCTCTAAAAAGGATAAGAAAATGATAGAGAATGTTTAATCATTTTTTATTTTTATAATAAAATAATTTATATGATTTTTTTTCCTTTGCATAGTATTTTTTTTTAATTTTCATAAAAAAGAAATTTTCTCAATACATCGAGTGGATGATGTTGAATATTAATAAGGTATAAAAGGTGATCCTTAATATTATTATTTTTATTATCAAATACAGACACAACAAAAATATGTTATAATTACAATGTAAATACACTTATATTACAATATATTACAATAAAACCTAATTAAGAAATTTATGAATTTTTTTTATAAAAATGGTAATTTTGTATGATCATACTATATTTCACAACATACCTAAATCATAAATAATTTTTGAAATCAAATGAAATATTAATTTGAATTCACGTAGTTTATATATATATATATATATATATATATATATATATATATATATATATAATACACACAAAAATTATTAAATAATTTCAAAATACTAAATAAATGTTATTAATATATTTATACGATGTGTTAATACCAATAGAGTATGAATAAACATTTTTAGAATTATTACTTTTGTAATGAAATATAGGTACGACATAAATGCATTATACTTACAATATAAATACACTATCATTATAATATATTACAACATAATTTAATTTATTTTTATTTAATTTTTTCACGTGCTATATTACCCAATGAATAATTGTGAGTTATTCCATTTAATAGGTGTGTGTTAGTCAATTGAATATTTATATATTATTCAATTGATGAGTGTTCATAAAAAATAATTATTCATTATATTATGATAACAAAGTTTTTAATTGTATGTTTTATATATAAAACGATATAATAACTTTAAGATATGGTTTTTATTTATGAGATATTAAAAATTATTTTTTTTACAAGGTTCTTTAAAAAATCTCAATTTTTTTGAAAAAAAAATAGCAAATTTTTAAACAATCAATTGTTCAAAAGTGACAACAATTTTTTCAAACTAAGAAATGTACCGTTGATTGCCTATCAACCTGTACTTATCATCATGTATGAGCCCCACATCATTTATCAACTTGTGTTTATCATCATGTATGACCCACATCATTGACAATCTCAATTTATTTATAAATAATATAGAAAACATATTTAATGATAAAATTGTCCTCTAAAAGAATGAGCCTTTATAGTTATTATTTTTTTCAACCCAACCTTTTAGGTAATTCTCCCAAAAAAAAAAAAAGGTGGGTTTCATTTATTCTCTCTTGGAGAATATGCTCACATAATCCTCTCCTGGAAGGCAGAAACAAAGGAAGAGAGGTTGATTTCAAATAAAGGATAGCTTGCTTTCAATATAAAGGAGATGTTGGAACAAGAAGCAGGTAAAACCCATGAAAGCACAGAATATTCCAGCTCAACCCCAGCCAACTACGTTTGTTGCATGGCTTTAGTACAAAGCTTTACTTCATGGAATCTTGAATGATCATTAAAAATGCAGCAGAAGGTGATCATAAATTGTGGTGTCATTAATTTGCATCAGATCTAGGGTTAGATTATAGAGGCTTGAGTCCCTAACCCTTAAAATGCCTTTTTATTTTTTATTTTTTAAAAAAATTAATTAATCTTGGTCTTACTCATCAGCCCAAGAATCTTCCACATCCATCCAAACTTGAATTTTGCAAAACCATGCGAGTGAGCAAAATGATCATCTTATTCTTAATGAGTCCACACCATACCTAATGGTGCATCCAAGATTATGGTACACCCAAATCTTCTACCTTGGTCATAAATAAATGCAAGCATATAATTGCTTAAGTGAGGGCTACCCAAACCTAGAGAATAACTAGCTCCCATAGAATTACAAAAAACTTTATAATCGATCATCATTCCATTAAAAAAAATTAATTATACTCCAATATTTTATGATAACTAAGATATAGTAAGAAGCTAGTATATTAGACCAACATACTATTCATATCATTCCTTATAAATAATTGATACGTAATATGAAAATCGGCAATAATCAATTGGATTATTTTTTGTCGATTAAGTTATGAATCCACTTTTTCATTTATCCCTTGATATTTCTTTATCTATTAAGATAAACTTCAAATTCCAAATAAATGGAACTACCAAGTATCAATACTTTGGATCATTTAAGGGGATATGATTGTCTCACTTAAGAGATCTCATGATGTATATATTGAAAATGTCTATAATAAACCATTGAATCAATGATTATCCAAAATTTTGAGAATATATGAATATTTAAAACTTAAAATAACCACAAACTCGGACAATGATGCAATATCTTCTCGAGATTAGGAATAAATGCAGTAGCGATTTAGGAAATGAAGCGTATTCAAATGACAACATTAATGATGTATTCTTCATAATTCATGTTTAATGTCTTTTTATGATATACTAGCACATCCACTTCAAAGTCCAACTTTAATGACAGCTAAGTGATCCCATTAATCAGGAGGGTAACACCATACAACTATCATTGAGTTGCCCAAACTCATGAAATGCCTTGAATAACTTATTAAAAGAGACCCATAATTTGAATATTTTATGTAACCATTCATACAAACGGACTATGTAAAATGAAACCTTATGAAGCAAATTTCTCATAATATGATGCTCAATAGGGCAAATGATGAAAGTAGTAACGTGCAAATAAATGTCATTATTAATAAATGATAAATATTTCCGAAAATAACATTTGTTTTCTTGGGCAAACTCTAACAATCTCCTCCCTGTATATATAGATGAAGTAATTATACCATAGCTAGCCTCATTTCTAACTTAATTATTTCATCAGCCTAATCCTAGTGCCTTGCACCCCCATTAAATACTTCAAAAAAAGGACACTTAAATACCACTCCCCCAAAACCAAGATAACATGTCCAACCCGCCATCCCAAACCTCATAGCTTTCAACACAATTCTCCCACTCCCAACCTACACACTCAAAGTTCAAGCCTGAATTCATTGATGGAGTAAACCACTCCCCAATCTCTGCATTTGAGCTCCAATTACCACTTTCACTTCCCTCACTAGCTCTTACCTTCTCTGGGTCCATTTCAAGGTTTTCTATCTCCTTACTAATAGTGACATTCTGTCTCTTCTCTTTAGGGGTCATAGCCCCATTTGGATCCATAACCCCACCTTCCAGAAAGTTATCAAGGCACATTATTTCACTACCTTGCTCTTCAAATGGTCCCAACACTCCTGTTTTTCTCGCCTCATTTGGATACAACCCGACATTGCTTGTAGTAACTTCACCTGCAGACAGTGCTACACTTTGTGTCTCCTCAAATTGATCCGTTATGCTTACCCCGCTTTCCATACAAGAGCCTTGCACACCAAGCTGGCTTCCTCTGTCCCCTCCTTCATTTGAGTCTAAAGACTCCAAACTCATTTTTTCACCCGTTTCCTCAACTTTCCCAGTAATGGTACTAAGTATGGTTCCTTTTTCTTTGGCAAGCACCTCACTCACTGCACCAATTCCTGGCTTCCTGAGTGGCATTTCAACGATGGAGGGCGCAGTCTTTTTGCTTGTGCTGAACCTTGATCGGCTTTTTCGCTTGCCCTTTTGTTTGTTTGAGCCATCTGTCTTGACCATGGGTGGGGAGGAGGGTATTGATTCAGTACTGGGCCTGGTGAAGCTGATGATTCTCCTGCTCAAGTGAGAGTTCCAGTAGTTCTTTATCTCATTATCTGTTCTTCCAGGCAAATGACCAGCTATCAAAGACCACCTACAGCAATCAAACCCGACTGATTAAAGGATAAAAATGATTGATCTTCCTGCTAAATCATGCAGTGAATGATTATTAGCTAGGAAAGTAACTCTGCATTTATATCTTGGAAGATTACTCATCCAAATATTAACCGTCTCTCCAATAATTGGGTAGAGGACTAAGCAGAAGGTGGGCTCAAACTTTGCCAGCTCCACTATGAATTCACCAACTGTTGACACAGAAGGGCTATGTGCATTAATATAGGTAGGGATGGGGGTGCTGCCAAAAATTGAAGTGTAGTCCGTATCATTTACCTCAACAAACAGATGATCCAACCCTGTGAGCTCATGTTCAACTTGCAGATAAGGAAAAAGGATAAATGAACGAGAAGGCGTTACTGGGCATTATTGTTGTAAACCCTTCTGCGCCATACCAGTACTGATACTCACATGAGCTCAGCTGGATCAATTATCAGCAGATTAAATTATGGAGAAATGAGTACATCTATATTTGGGCAATTTGAATGGATACATACTCCATTCAATTGTTCGTAGAAGTCTAGCAGAAGTTCAAAAGCAACCCCATGGTTGAGTGGCATGCATGTCATTGGTGGAAAAATGGGGAAGGGAAAGTGCTCTTTTGAAGACTTTATTTGTTTCCTTGGAAAATGAAATCAGGGAAAAGAAGAGGATATTCATAATTTACTTTGCTCTGGGAAAAGCCGGGGATTAGAAAAAGAAAGAGGAAGAAGAAGAAGAAAGAGTAAAATTCTAGAACATACCTGTTACCCCAAGAACTATGCAACTTCACGATGGTATCTTCCTCTTCAGCAGTTATGTTGCCTCTCTTCAAGTCATCTCTCAGGTAGTTAATCCATCTGAGTCTGCAACTCTTCCCACACCTTAACAAACCTTCAAAAAATCATCCCAAGTGAAAAATAAATCATCAACTGTTCCAAATCCCCCCTCCCCAAAAAAAATTAGAAAGAGAAAAAAAATGAAAACCCAGTTGAAAAACAGCTTTCCAGACATGGGAAACCACTTATTTTTATACCAGCATTTTTGGGCAGTGACCTCCAGCATCCTTCTCCATTGGCTTGAATGTACTTCCTCAAGATCTCATCTTCTTGCTCTGTCCATCTTCCCTTTTTCAACCCCACTTTCTCACAACATGGTGCTCTCCCCATTCTTTTACCGCCCAGAGACAGACTTCTCAGGTTGGCTGTAACGCCTCTGAGAAGCTATAGCATATATATATATATAGGGAGAGAGAGAGAGAGGGTTGTCCGTAGAGAAGCGGTAACAAGAAGTGCCACGAGTGTCGAATGGACTCAATTGACGTGGCTTGTCAACTATGGATAGCCCTGGCCCCTCTTCATTCGCCCAAGTTGGTGCTCTACAACATTCCCTCGTGCGACAAATTGCTTGCAGCATGAAAAATGCTGTTACTTTTCTTCCCCTATGTGTTTGAAAGTAAAATTAATTAATTATATGGAAAATTATAGGATTCGAAATCGGTACTTATATGAATATACAATTCAGACAATTGAACGTGTATAATAAATAAAA
Organism: Vitis riparia; assembly: GCF_004353265.1. NCBI lineage: Eukaryota > Viridiplantae > Streptophyta > Magnoliopsida > Vitales > Vitaceae > Vitis > Vitis riparia. The sequence goes on along the minus strand of NW_023269754.1, from coordinate 80,127 downwards.
TCTATGCCTCTAAATAATAAGATTACGATACAAAATAATAAAACTAGTACAAAGAAAAAAATATAGAAGAATAATTAAACTTAATACAAAATATTAAAACTTAAATTCACACTTAATATATATATATATATATATATATAATTAAATTTTTGAGTTTATAAAAAATTGTTCAAAGGAATTTATTGAAATAATTTTAAAAAGAAATATTAGTAAATCTTACTACAATATTTTGATTAATTTTAGTCATTTCTTTTACTAAAGCATATTCAAATAATGTAATCATTTCTATAATAATTTTTGGGATCCTTTTTTTTTTTTCCCAAATAACTAAATTTACATCGATTGAAAATAATTAAACATTTTACTTAACACATGAGATCGTACCATTACCAAAACCTCAAAAAATATCTAAATATAAACAGTTAGTAAGAGCTTGATAATTATTATTTATATTTGAAAGTATCTTATTAAAACCTATACTATTTTTTATTATTAAAACTATGATATCATGAGAAGAGAAATATAGAGACAGAAAATAATAAAATGAGATTTAACATGGTTGAGGTTAGAGTTGTAATTTGGATGTATTAGAAGGTTAAGTCATGTTCATTAATTATTAATTAATAAACTAAAATTTCAACATTTAACAATATTTTTAATTAAATAAAAAGAATAAATTTATTAGTTTAAGATAATTAAAAAGTGATAATCCTAACCTAAGATATTAAAAAGTGACAAATGTTAAAGAGTTTATTTCTGATTTGGTTTACATTTTTTACATTATAAATAAAATAATATATAATATAATTTTAAAATAAAGAGCATTAAATTCATTCAGGGAGATGGTGAGGCAGGGAGCATCACAAGGACCAACTTTGCAAATGGTTAATACACGGTATGATCACCCTCTGAGCTTGTGGCATATATTTATTATTATTGCCGTTTTTCTTTCATAGCATGCATTTGTTTTACTGTGTTCTGATGTGTATTGGGTGGTCATGTCATATGGTTGATGCTCTGCAGAAGGCCTTTCTGTACTGAAATCACACACCCTTAAATCAAAGGAGAAAGGCCTACAAGTTGAAAAGATGAGTAGCACCCTGCTAGGCCTCAAATTGCTGATTATTAAGGCCTACCTCTAGCCATTTTTGTGGGGGATGGTTTCATTAGAGTGTCAATGAATATAAGACTGGGTTAAAAAAAAAAATGGGTTTCATTTATTCTCTCTTGGAGAATATGCTCACATAATCCTCTCCTAGAAGGCAGAAACAAAGGAAGAGAGGTTGATTTCAAATAGAGGATAAGCTGCTTTCAAATAGAGGATAAGTTGCTTTCAATATAAAGGAGATATTGGAACAAGAAGCAGGTAAAACCCATGAAAGCACAGACTATTCCAGCTCAAACCCAGCCAACTACGTTTGCTGCATGCCTTTAGTACAAAGCTTTACTTCATGGAATCTTGAATGATCATTAAAAATGCAGAAGATGATCATAAATTTTTGTGTCATTAATTTGCATCAGATCTAGGGTTAGATTATAGAGGCTTGAGTCCCTAACCCTTAAAATGCACTTTTTTTTATAAAAAAAAAAAAAAAATTAATTAATCTTGGTCTTACTCATCAGCCCAAGAATCTTCCACATCCATCCAAACTTGAATTTTGCAAAACCATGTGAGTAAGCAAAAGGATCATCTTATTCTTAATGAGTCCACACCATACCTAATGGTGCATCCAAGATTATTATATACCCAATGTTTTAAAAATCGGACCAGACTGGCCGATCCAACTATCGACCGATCGCAATTCCAATATGATTTGCCATTTGAACCGTTTCAGAATAAAACCAGTCACGAACTACGTAAACCGACAGTCGGATCGGTGATTCGGTAAAACCGGACGGTTCTAATCAAACCAAACGGTTCTAGTTGGACCACCATTTTAAAGACTCCCCTGTATAAAAAATTTTGGCAAAAGCCCATGTTGGGCTTGGTCTCATAATGACAAAGCCCATACCACACTCAACCATGACGTGGGCTAAGTCTTGAGCCCACCAGATGAGGCAATGCATTGGCCCTCAATATAGATAGGTTTTATAGGCATCCATTGCATCCTCATTTCTCTTACAATGGGATTGCTAACTAACCTAATCAATGAAAAAAAAAAATATAACAATTCCCACCCAAGAAGATTTGAACTTGGACCGCAGCTTCTATAGCCATCCTAAGACACCACTCAGCTACATAGTTTTTGTTACCTAATATGCCAAACAAAATAATATATATTAGATTTTAAAATTTTTTGTAATATTAAATAAAAATAATATAATATTTTTAAAAATTATAAAATTAGTTTAAATTTTCATTTTTAATATATTCACATTTAAATATTTTACATATTTCATTTAATAAAATTAAAAATATTAATATGATTTAATTTGATAATATTATTGATTTTTAATTTATTCATATATATTTAAAATTTTTATAATTATTTTTAATTTTAATAATATATAAATTATATATTTATTACGTCACAGATTTGACTGTCGGTCTGACCAGTGAACCGTGAATCGATAACTTTTCCGGTTCGATCACCGGTCCGATTTTGAAAACATTACGTACACCCTAATCTTCTACCTTGGTCATAAGTAAATGCAAGCATATAATTGCTTAAGTGAGGGCTACCCAAACCTAGAGAATAACTAGCTCCCATAGAATTACAAAAAACTTTATACTCGATCATCATTCCATTAAAAAAAACTAATTATACTCCAATATTTTATGATAACTAAGATAAGATAAAGTAAGAAACTAGTATCTGAGACCGATATACCATTCATACTATTTCTTATAAATAATTGATACCCCAATATGGAAACTGGCAATAATCAATTGGATTATTTTTTGTTGGTTAAGTTATGAATCTACTTTTTCATTTATCCCTTGATATTTCTTTATCTATTAAGATAAACATCAAGTTCCAAATTAATGGAACTACCAAGTATCAATACTTTGGATCATCCAAGGGGATATGATTGTCTCACTTAAGAGATCTCATGGTGTAAATGTTGAAAATGTCTATAATAAACCATTGAATCAATGATTATCCAAGATTTTGAAAATATATGATTTCTTTGAAATCTTATTAGTATAAAACTTAAAATAACCATAAACTCAGACAATAATGCAGTATCTTCTCAAGATTAGGAATAAATGCAATAGCGGTTTAGGAAATGAAGCGTATTCAAATGACAACATTAGTGATGTATTCTTCATAGTTCATGTTTAATGTCTTTTTATGATATACTAGCACATCCACTACAAAGTCCAACTTTAATGACAGCTAAGTGATCCCATTAATCAGGAGGGTAACACCATACAGCTATCATTGAGTTGCCCAAACTCATGAAATGCCTTGAATAACTTATTAAAAGAGACCCATGATTTGAATATTTTATGTAACCATTCATACAAACATACTATGTAAAATGAAACCTTATGAAGCAAATTTCTCATAATATGATGCTCAATAGGGCAAATGATGAAAATAGTAACATGCAAATAAATTTCATTATTAATATATGATAAATGTTTCAGAAAATAACATTTGTTTTCTTGGGCAAACTCTAACAATCTCCTCCCTGTATATATAGATGGAGTAATTATACCATAGCTAGCCTCATTTCTAACTTAATTATTTCATCAGCCTAATCCTAGTGCCTTGCACCCCCATTAAATACTTCAAAAAAAGGACACTTAAATACCACTCCCCCAAAACCAAGATAACATGTCCAACCCTCCATCCCAAAGCTCATAGCTTTCAACACCATTCTCCCACTCCCAACCTACACACTCAAAGTTCAAGCCTGAATTCATTGATGAAGGAGTAAACCACTCCCCAATCTCTGCATTTGAGCTCCAATTACCACTTTCACTTCCCTCACTAGCTCTTACCTTCTCTGGGTCCATTTCAAGGCTTTCTATCTCCTTACTAATAGTGACATTCTGTCTCTTCTCTTTAGGGGTCATAGCCCCATTTGGATCCATAACCCCACCTTCCAGAAAGTTATCAAGGCACATTATTTCACTACCTTGCTCTTCAAATGGTCCCAACACTCCTGTTTTTCTCTCCTCATTTGGATACAACCCGGCATTGCTTGTAGTAACTTCACCTGCAGACAGTGCTACACTTTGTGTCTCCTCAAATTGATCCGTTATGCTTACCCCGCTTTCCATACAAGAGCCTTGCACACCAAGCTGGCTTCTTCTGTCCCCTCCTTCATTTGAGTCTAAAGACTCCAAACTCATTTTTTCACCCGTTTCCTCAACTTTCCCAGTAATGGTACTAAGTATGGTTCCTTTTTCTTTGGCAAGCACCTCACTCACTGCACCAATTCCTGGCTTCCTGAGTGGCATTTCAACGATGGAGGGCGCAGTCTTTTTGCTGGTGCTGAACCTTGATCGGCTTTTTCGCTTGCCCTTTTGTTTGTTTGAGCCATCTGTCTTGACCATGGGTGGGGAGGAGGGTATGGATTCAGCACTGGGCCTGGTGAAGCTGATGATTCTCCTGCTCAAGTGAGAGTTCCAGTAGTTCTTTATCTCATTATCTGTTCTTCCAGGCAAATGACCAGCTATCAAAGACCACCTACAGCAATCAAACCCGACTAATTAAAGGATAAAAATGATTGATCTTCCTGCTAAATCATACAGTGAATGATTATTAGCTAGGAAAGTAACTCTGCATTTATATCTTGGAAGATTACTCATCCAAATATTAACCGTCTCTCCAATGATTGGGTAGAGGACTAAGCAGAAGGTGGGCTCAAACTTTGCCAGCTCCACTATGAATTCACCAACTGTTGACACAGAAGGGCTATGTGCATTAATATAGGTAGGGATGGGGGTGCTGCCAAAAATTGAAGTGTAGTCCGTATCATTTACCTCAACAAACAGATGATCCAACCCTGTGAGCTCATGTTCAACTTGCAGATAAGGAAAAAGGATAAATGAACGAGAAGGCGTTACTGGGCATTATTGTTGTAAACCCTTCTGCGCCATACCAGTACTGATACTCACATGAGCTCAGCTGGATCAATTATCAGCAGATTAAATTATGGAGAAATGAGTACATCTATATTTGGGCAATTTGAATGGACACATACTCCATTCAATTGTTCGTAGAAGTCTAGCAGAAGTTCAAAAGCAACCCCATGATTGAGTGGCATGCATGTCATTGGTGGAAAAATGGGGAAAGGAAAGTGCTCTTTTGAAGACTTTATTTGTTTCCTTGGAAAATGAAATCAGGGAAAAGGAGGATATTCATAATTTACTTTGCTCTGGGAAAAGCCGGGGAAAAATAGAAAAAGAAAGAGGAAGAAGAAGAAGAAAGAGTAGAATTCTAGAACATACCTGTTACCCCAAGAACTATGCAACTTCACGATGGTATCTTCCTCTTCAGCAGTTATGTTGCCTCTCTTCAAGTCATCTCTCAGGTAGTTAATCCATCTCAGTCTGCAACTCTTCCCACACCTTAACAAACCTTCAAAAAATCATCCCAAGTGAAAAATAAATCAACTGTTCCAAATCCCCCCTCCCCAAAAAAAATTAAAAAGAAAAAAAAAATGAAAACCCAGTTGAAAAACGGCTTTCCAGACATGGGAAACCACTTATTTTTATACCAGCATTTTTGGGCAGTGACCTCCAGCATCCTTCTCCACTGGCTTGAATGTACTTCCTCAAGATCTCATCTTCTTGCTCTGTCCATCTTCCCTTTTTCAACCCCACTTTCTCACAACATGGTGCTCTCCCCATTCTTTTACCGCCCAGAGACAGACTTATCAGGTTGGTTGTAACGCCTCTGAGAAGCTATAGCATATATATAGGGGGAGAGAGAGAGAGAGAGAGAGACATAAAGGGTCAGGGTCAGGGCTCAGGGGTTGTCCGTAGAGAAGCGGTAACAAGAAGTGCCACGAGTGTCGAATGGACTCAATTGACGTGGCTTGTCAACTATGGATAGCCCTGGCCCCTTTTCATTCGCCCAAGTTAGTGCTCTACAACATTCCCTCGTGCGACAAATTGCTTGCAGCATGAAAAATGCTGTTACTTTTCTTCCCCTATGTGTTTGAAAGTAAAATTAATTAATTATATGGAAAATTATAGGATTCGAAATTGGTACTTATCTGAATATACAATTCAGACAATTGAACGTGTATGATAAATAAAATCTATGTCTCTAAATAATAAGATTACGATACAAAATAATAAAACTAGTAGTACTAAGAAAAAAATATAGAAGAATAATTAAACTTAATACAAAATAATAAAACTTAAATTCACACTTAATATATATATAAATTAATTTTTTTAGTTTATAAAAAAATGATCAAAGGAATTTATTGAAATAATTTAAAAAGAAATATAAGAAAATCTTACTACAATATTTTGATTAATTTTAGTCATTTCTTTTACTAAAGCATATTCAAAAAATGTAATCATTTGTATAATAATTTTTGGGATCTTTTTTTTTTTTTTTTCCAAATAACTAAAACCTCAAAAAATATCTAAATATAAACGGTTAATAAGAGCTTGATAATTATTATTTATATTTGAAAGTATGTTATTAAAAGCTATACTATTTTTTATTATTAAAACTATGATATCATGAGATTTAACATGGTTGAGGTTAGAGTTGTAATTTGAATGGATTAGAAGGTTAAGTCATGTTCATTAATTATTAATTTAATAAACTAAAATTGCAACATTTAAAATTATTTTTAATTAAATAAAAAGAATAAATTTATTAGTTTAAGATAATTAAAAAGTGATCATCCTAACCTAAGATATTAAAAATTGACAAATGTTAAGAGTTTATTTCTGATTTGGTTTATATTTTTTACATTATAAATAAAATAATATATAATATAATTTTAAAATAAATAAATAAATAATAAATAGTAATATAAGTGTTCAAGTTTCACAGGTTGTCAACACTAATATTTTGAGGCAGATATTTTTCTAAACCTAGCCTAGCCTGCATCATAAGTTGCACCCGTATTCAACCTTACATCCATTTTCCTATGATTATAATAATTTTATTTTTGAAAATTCAGACTTTTAAATGGGTGCAAGATTTTCATTTTCCTTTCAAAAAAATCATAATTATATAAGGTATATATTTCTTTTAAAAATTTCCAGAGACAGTCGTGCATAAGTACCTGTAGAGGGCCACAGTCTAAAGTGTTGTAAATTCTAATAAACCCGCCAAACTGCTTTCGACAAACAACTTAACATGGGAGAGTCTGAATGTAAATTAAGAAGGTTGTGTTTGTTTTATTACTTAATTTTAAATAGAATCTTAATATTTAATAGTATTAAATATTAGGTTATTTGTTTTTATAGTATTTTATTTCTATTAAGTATTAAAAAAAAAAAAAAAATTAATATGTTATTTTTTCTATTTAGAAAAAGCTATATATTTTGGTGGTGTTTGTTTTTTTGGTTTTTTACTGAAAGTAATTTGGTTTTAGAATTTAGGTTGTTTGTTTTTTTACTTTTTTATAACTTATTATAAACTTTTTACTAAATAGAAAAAATCAAAATATATAGTTTTTTCTAAATAAAAAAAATAATATATTGATTTTTTTTTACTTTTTAATACTTAATATAAATAAAATACTATAAAAACAAACAACTTAATATTTAACCAGCATTAAGATTCTATTTAGAATTAAGTAAAAAAACAAACACTATCTTTGAACTTTTTCTATTTAGTAAAAAATTTATAATAAGTCATAAAAAAAAAGAAAAAAAATAACTTAAATTATTTTCGGTAAAAAGTTAAAAAACAAACACCAGCTTTGAAGGGTGTAGACCAGTGCCCTTAAGGCACTTCAATTCCTGGGGACTGGCTGGTTAGCATGGTCTCAGTACAATTCTTGTCTTGTCATGTCAAGGGTTGAATCAAGTAAAGAATGAGTGAAGGTGTAGACCAATGCCCTAAGGCACTTCAATTCCTGGGGACTGGCTGGTTAGCATGGTCTCAGTACAATTCTTGTCATGAATCGGAACATGGGAAACACCTACCTCTAGTGTGCAGAGCTTGAGGAAACAAACCTTACTTTTGGACATATCATACGACTCTGCATATATTTTGATTAATTTTAGTTATTTCTTTTACTAAAGCATATTCAAAGAATGTAATCATTTCTATAATAATTTTGGGATCTTTTTTTTTTTTTTCAAATAACTAAATTTGCATGGATTGAAAGTAATCAAACATTTTACTTAACACATAAGATCGTACCATTACTAAAACCTCAAAAATATCTAAATATAAATGGTTAATAAGAGCTTGATAATTATTATTTATATTTGAAAGTATCTTATTAAAAGCTATACTATTTTTTATTATTAAAACTATGATATCATGAGAAGAGAAATATAGAGAAGGAAAATAATAAAATGAGATTTAATATGGTTGAGGTTAGAGTTGTAATTGGGATGGATTAAAAGGTTAAGTCATGTTCATTAATTATTAATTTAATAAATTAAAATTTCAACATTTAACAATATTTTTAATTAAATAAAAAGAATAAATTTATTAGTTTAAGATAATTAAAAAGTGACAAATGTTAAGAGTTTATTTCTGATTTGTTTTATATTTTTTACATTATAAATAAAATAATAGATAATATAATTTTAAAATAAATAATAATATAAGGGTTCAAGTTTTCAACACTGATATTTTGAGGCAGATATTTTTCTAAACCTAGCCTAGCCTGCATCATAAGTTGCACCCGTATTCAACCTTACATCCATTTTCCTATGATTATAATAATTTTATTTTTGAAAATTCAGACTCTTAAATGGGTGCAAGATTTTCATTTTCCTTTCAAAAAAATCATAATTATATAAGGTATATATTTCTTTTAAAAATTTCCAGAGACAGTCGTGCATAAGTACCTGTAGAGGGCCACGGTCTAAAGTGTAGTAAATTCTAATAAACCCGCCAAACTGCTTTCGACAGACGACTTAGCATAGGAGAGTCTAAATGTAAATGAAGATTTAGATTTAAATCTTGGGACCATTTACTCGAAATGTCATCATCGTCCTTAGTGAACATTGAATAGAATCACATGCACGGTTGAAGGCGGCAATGGCAATGGCTATGATTCTGGACTGGGCGTCTGTTAAACCATTACAACCATGCATTCATTGTACATTACTGCTGGCTAGCCATGAGGGAGTAAAATCTTAAGAAGGGACGTATGCTGGCTACAATTACAACTGGTAGAGTCATTGTCGACCTTTGATTTTTGAGGCTGATTAAAGCCCAACATGAAACTTCAATCTGAATTCAGAAATGTAGTCATGCTGCACCACCTGTAACTTCAAAATTAATGGAGATTGAATAGAAAAGGTACAGTCCACCGCCCATGTCTCACCCATTCCACTACCTCATCTCCAAATCTACGCCCCAATCTAATTAAAAAACAAACACCACCTTAGATTTAAATCTTGAGACCATTTACTCTAAATGTCATCATCGTTCTTAGTGAACATTGAATAGAATCGCATGCACGGTTGAAGGCGGTAATGGCAATGGCTATGATTCTGGACTGGGCGTCTGTTAAACCATTACAACCATGGATCCATTGTACAGTACTGCTGGCTAGCCATGAGGGAGTAAAATCTTAAGAAGGGACGTATGCTGGCTACAATTACAACTGGTAGAGTCATTGTCGACCTTTGATTTTTGAGGCTGATTAAAGCCCAACATGAAACTTTAATCTGAATTCAGAAATGTAGTCATGCTGCACCACCTGTAACTTCAAAATTAATGGAGATTGAATAGAAAAGGTACAGTCCACTGCCCATGTCTCACCCATTCCACTACCTTATTTCCAAATCTACGCCCCAATCTAATTAAAAAATATAAATATAAATATTCTCTTTTGCTCCAACCAACTAAAAACCTCAATAGGGCACCCAGCTCCTACAAAAGCGACTGCCAACCCATCAGGGCCATTACCTTCGTCACTAATATCAGGCAAAAAAGATAAGACAAAAAAAAAAACCATTATTCTCCATCCTTTTCGGATCTGCAAGTTGCCAAACATACCACTCCTCAGCCATCATAATAATGGCTTTGACGGGGACTATTTTCTATAAGGTTGGGGGTTTGGCAGATTGTGAAAAGGTTGTGTAGGCAGTGAGAAGTGAAAACTCATGAATGTAATGCAATATTGAGTATACTAACAGTAGGGTATTGAGGAACATATGGTATAACGCATATCCTAAGATGGAACCCAAGATATATTTTTGATGTTCTTTGCAGGCTCTTTCCACTTTGTGGGTGGTGGCAGACATCTGTACCCTCATTAACTACTCTTGTAGTTAAGACTGCAGAAATGGTCCATGTTGATGAAAGAGAGATGCTGACTCAATTATGAATGTCTACAGCGTCTATTAACTAATTTAAAGACCTCAACTACCATTTCTCTTCTGCACTAACAAACCTAGTATGGTAAACAAAAGTAACCTTTGAACCAGTCGAGAGTTGAATCAAGTAAAGAATGAGTGAAGGTGTAGACCAATGCCCTAAGGCACTTCCATTGCTGGGGGACTGGCTGGTTAGCATGGTCTCCGTACAATTCTTGTCATGAATCGGAACATGGGAACACCTAGGGAAAGTTGTGTTTATAGGATGTTATATGATAAATATATGGTTTTGGAACCCCATTGTGGACCCCGCATTTCAGTTCATGCATTTTTCACTCGATGATAAACTCGATCTTTATTCGAAAATGATTTTTATTTATTAAAAAAAATATGACTTGGAGTCGCCACTTATTTTTGTTTTATTTTTAAAAGAGTAAACAAAATAAGAAAGAAAACCCTGAGTGTGACTCCTTATTTTGAAAAAGGTGGTTTGTGAAAAACCGGATCGGGCTCGGGGGTCATGTTACTTATCAGAAAGGTACGGTAAAGACCGTAGCACCCCTCTAAGTCCCTAAAGTCGGATCTTTACTAATAAAATGAAGCTGACGTGGCGATCAATAGGAAAACCAACGGATACTCAAATCGACCATGCACACATGGGAATCAAAACATGCATAGAGAATGACCAGAATGAGAAGGGATGCATACCTGAGCCACGAACGAGCAATGCGCCTATCATAAAAATGGGGTCAGTGTATAATAAAGAGCACAAAACATACCACATGCGTCACCAAATAGAAATTAAAACTGTTTGAGGGAAAACTGGATTTTTGAAATTTATTTGAAAATTGGAGTTTTAGAGATTATTTGAAAATTGGATTTTTAGAAATTAAATATACGAATGAGAATTTTAATAATTAAATTTGAAAGGAATTAGAATTTCAAATAACTAAATTTGGGAATCGGAATTTTGAAGAATTATTTAAATGCGGAATTTTAATAAACAAATAAGTGAATAAATAAATGAGTGAAATAATAATAATGATGAAATAATAAAGATTAGGTAAATAATTGTGAAAAATAGAGTTTTAGAGATGGGAGATCGAATTTAGAGACTAAGATTTTGAGAAATTATTTGGAGATGAGATTTTTAAATATATGAATAAGTGAATAAATAAATGAACGGGATAATAATAATAACGAAAATAATCATTAAACAGCTGAATGTGAATATTGGAATTTTTTAGATTGAAAATTAAATTCAGAAAATGAAATTTTGAAAAATTGAACTTTAATTATTGGAATTTGTAAAATAAATGAATTGAATAATAATAATAATAATAATAATAATAATAATAATAATAATAATAATAATAATAATAATAATAACGAGAATAATATTTAAATGAATGAACGTGAATAGTGGAATATTTGAGATTGAAAATTAAATTCGGCAGTCAAATTTTTCAAGAATTGAACTTTAATGATTTGAATTTTTAAAAGAAATAAATAAATAAATATGGAATGATAATAATAACAAAAATAATGTTTAAACGAATGAACGTGAATAGTGAATTTTTTTAGATTGAAAATTAAATTCGGAAGTCAGATTTTTTTGAATAATTAAACTTTAATGATCGAAAATTTTAAAAGAAAGAAATAAATAAATATGGAATAATAATAATACTAACAAAAATAATGTTTAAACGAACGAACGTGAATAATGGAATTTTTGGAATATTGGAACTGAAAATTTGAATTTTGGGAAAATTAAATTTAAAGTTAGAGTTCTAGAAAATTATTTCGAGAATTGAATTTTGAAAAATTAAACTTAAAATATTGGAGTTTTGGAAAATTGAATGTTAGATTTGAAGTTTCGTAAAATAAATTTAAAAATCACATTTTACGAGATTATTTTGGAAAGGATACATGTATATATATATTCTTAAATAAAATAATAAATAAATAAATAAATAGACAAATAAAAAAATAAATGAATAAAATAGATAAAATAAATGAATGAATTTGAAACGTTGGGATTTTTAAAAGAATTATTTGATAAGAGGACTTTCAAAAAAAATGAAAATTTTAACATGTAAAGTGGAATTAAGAAAATGGCACGTGGGAGAAAAAAGAAAAAATAATAATAAACCACATCGAAGCCTGCGGGAACCATGCCACCAATGAAGAATGAAAAATAATATAAAAAACTCGTGTATTTGACTTTTATCCACCGATTTGTTTAAACAATGCCATCAGTGGAAACAAAAAGGCTTCATCAAATACTTGCTCTTGTCAGATAATAAACTCCAAGCCTCTGAAACAAGCTTAAATGTACCATCTGCACCAATGGACTTGTGTTTATTAGGATAAAGCATAAGAGCCAGCTCCCTGCATTGTTTCTTCACAGATCCCTCATCAGCCAAGGGGATTACACCAAGTATCCCATACCAATCCACTCCTCCACTCACTTTCTTCTCAGCTGAGATGTACACATCAAGTATAGTTAACATTTGAGAAATACCCTCACGCCCAGGATACAAATTTTGGGCGTTTAAAACAAATTTCTTTGCACCCAAAAGGTCTTTATCCCTGAACTTCCTCAGGGCAATATCTTTCGCTCGAGAGGCATCATCCTTATAGCACTCCATAATACTCTTACACGTTTCCTCTATGCGTTTCTCTACAGCCTCTACCGCCTGGTTGATGACTTCAAAAAGATGGGTCCCAGCATGCATGTGCACAAAATAAAGGCCCTTACTTTCAAAAGCTCTCAAACTGATACACAAAATCATCAACTATGTCCCACAGCCCATGGTTCGGCAGCTTGCAGTGGATAAGTTTGAGGGAGAAAATGGGTATGCTGAGCAAGAAATGGGTGTGGCGGGCGTCACGTGGCCATGCATGACCATGCATGGCAAATGGGCTTAGTGGGTATGGAAAATGGGTGTGATTGGTGGGTTTGAAAGGCAAGTGACGTTTGGTCATTTCAGATGCTGGAGCAGATTTAATGGGTGGCAATACAGGTGGAGGGTGCAAAGCAGGCTCATTCATCTGAAGTGATGGGCTTAGTGCCCTGCTTCTCGATGACCTTCCTCGGTGGACATCACCAGGTCGTCCTCTATTTCTATTGCACCAGGTGAATAGTTTATTCAGATGAAAAGCTACCAGAAGACTCAGAACTAGAGGATGCAATCACTAATTCAACAACTGCAGCAGTATGCCAAACACCCACAAGCAACATATGATGCGTGTACACCCTCCGTATTCATCATTGTGTACATGACCATGCAACTCATTCTTCAATTTCAGAACATGAGACAAACATGGAGCCTCATCCATAAAGCTGTTTCGAGAGAGAGAGAGAAAGGGAACTGGGACAGAGAAGGATGCATAAAAAAATGAACAATCCAAAACAAACAACGTTGAGCTTAAAAACCAAGTAGTGGCATCAAAATAGACCCGAGGACAACACTAACAAGTGCAAGACTTCCAGCAAAAATCTCGTATCCAAACCAAAGAAACAAGGGATAACCGATTAAAAGGGACAAAAATCCCTCAATATTGCAGAACTAACCCCTCACTTATTTAAGTCTCAAAAATGACCCAATTCGGACAAAAATACCCCCTCAGCTATCTTTTCAGCCCATTTTCCCTCCAACTCCAATTTTCCCTTGTATTGTGTCTCTTCCTTACCTTGCAAACCCATTTGTTCCATTTGTTAACCTGCGAGAAACAAATCACGAAAGATTTTTCCATTTATTGCAAGAGAACAAAAAGGCAACACAACATAAAGTAAAAACAGAAAGTAAGTTTCACTATTTCATTCTTTGATTTTAGTTTTTCACATATGAATCTTCATCCATGAAATGAGAAAAAACCCTAAGTGTTTTATTTTGGTTCATTTTTTTATTTTTTCAATCAAACCCTATTTTTCATCTTTCTGATATTGTGTGTTGATTCAGTTCATGCAAATGGAGGAAGAAAAAAATTCGGTGATGAAAAATACGAAACAGAAGAGGTATAAAATTTTGGGAAAAAAGAGAAGTGAAAGAAAGCCAGATTTTGAAACCTCGTCATCGTCATCAAAAAATGAGAAGAAATCAACTGATTCAGTAAGCATTAATTTTCTACTTGAAATTTTGATTTTTAATTTTTTTTTTAATTTTATCATTTTTAATCGATTATCCTTTTTTTATGAATTTATTTTTCATGAATTGATAATGTAATTGTTGAAAATTTTCTCAGTGAGGTTATAGTCCAAGGTTTAAAGCAATATTTGAATGATTAGAAAAAACTAAACTTAACTACTATCAAGTTTACCATTAAAAGGTTTTGAAATTTTGTGTAATGAAGTTATTTGTTATGAATTTATAACGTATTTGAATATAATTTTTATGAAATTATTTTATCCAAATATTTAGAATTTTGATTTAAATATATATGTTAAGAAAAAATTGAACTTAACTGCTATCAAGTTCATTGTCAACAGGTTGCAATTTCAAAATGGGTATTAGGAGTTGTCCACCTTCATCGAAGGATTATATATGTATATGACTTATTGATAGGCATCAATAATAATGCAAGATTGCAAGTTGTCATTAAACCATTAGCCAAATTGTTGCCGCATATATTGAATGCAATAGCATATTATGGGTTTCATGGTGACACAAAAGTTAACTACCAGGAATGGGAAATTGAACGACTGTAAGATATTCCTCAACAGGAAAATGAGTAAGTGATCTTAAATTTACTTTCATAACTTATACACTTAATCCTTAATAAAATCCCTAACATTGATTATCTGTGTACCATGTAGTGGTGATTGTGGCATGTTTGTTATCAAATATGTTGAATACTTAATGCACAACCATCCATTGAAGTCATTAACAAGTGCTCGAATGGACTGGTTTCGGGAAAAGATTGCAGCAGAGTTATTTTATATGAAATACTTGCCTATGTAATGAATTCATGTTGATATTTCACATTTTGATAATGTAGTTGGATGGTTTGTTATATGTAATTGGATAGCTTCATATATGTAGTTAGACATTTTGATAAATGTAGTTGGACAGGTTGATATATCTACTTGGATATTTTGATGAATGTTGTTCGATAGTTATGTATACAATTGTCCTTTTAAACTAAACTTGAATGTTGTCAAGTTGTTATGTGTACAAACTTGAAGGTAGTTAAGTCCACAGTCTTAATAGAACACCTGAACTTAACTACTATCAAGTTAACTGTGAACAAACTTAACAGATATTAAGTCGAAATCTATTCCAGAATAACATATTTAATCTGGACTTAACAGGTATCAAGTTGATCTTCTATAAACTCATAGGAAGTTGTGTCTACAATTGTCATTTTAACTTGAACTTAACTATTGTCAAATTATTTTATGAACAAACTTGAAGGTAGTTAAGTCCACAGTCTTCAGACAAAACCTGAACTTAACTATTGTCAAGTTGTTTTATGAACAAACTTGAAGGTAGTTAAGTTCACAGTCTTCAGAAAAAACCTGAACTTAACTATTGTCAAGTTGTTTTATGTACAAACTTGAAGGTAGTTAAGTTCACGGTCTTTAAACAAAACCTGAACTTAACTATTGTAAAGTTGTTTTATGTATAAACTTGAAGGTAGTTAAGTCCATAGTCTTTAGACAAAACCTGAACTTAACTATTGTCAAGTTGTTTTATGTACCAACTTGAAGACAGTTAAGTCAACAGTCTTTAGACAAAACCTGAACTTAACCATTGTCAAGTTGTTTTATGTACAAACTTGAAGGTAGTTAAGTCTACAGTCTTCAGACAAAACCTGAACTTAACTATTGTCAAGTTCCTTATCAATAAACGTGAGAACAGTTGAGTCCATAGTTTGAGAATAAACATGTAATTTTCATTCATACTTTATACATAACTCATCATAACATATATGTATAAAAGTAACAAATATCTCCATTTCTATGGGTATGCAAAAAAAGGGGATCATTATTACAATATTCATCTATGTGCTTATCCTATCACCTTATACAAAAAAGTAACTTACATTTCCGTTCACATGGGTACCAAAAAAACAAAAAAGCTCACTATTACAATTTTCATTCCATGTAAGTTCATAGAGTGCCAAAGCTATCATGATATCAAGGGATTGGTCTTTTGCATGTTTTCCGATTATGCCCATATTGACCACATCGACTACAATTAGATGTGTGCTTGCCCTCTCCACCAAAGAAATTCTTACTTTCCTTGGTCTTCCTGTTGGACGTCTCGTTTTAGGTGGTAACACAACTTTGTCACGAATATGATTAGGTACTACCAAATCTATTTCATTTCCAGTTGGATAAATACACTCTGAATATGAAGATAACAATGCTTTAGTAGTAAAATACTTGGAGCACAAAGTGTAACATGAAATGTTGTAAAATCTACAAGCAGCAATAGCATGTGCACATGGAATATGATCAAGATCAAATTGTCGACATGTGCATGAACGAGTGTCTAAATTCACTTGAGCACTAATGCCAGCATAGTTAACATTACACTCCTTGGAGTTGATAGGTTCCACTAGATATGTTGTTGACATATTATACCTCGAATGAAGTTCTCCATCAGCCCACATGGTAAGTTCAATTGACATTGACATTGCTTGTTGTTGACGAGTCACAAACCATTTTTGAAGTAAGTTTCTCAATTCTTCAACCAATTGCAAAACTGGAAGATCTCTAGCATTTTTCAACACAACATTAAGGCTTTCAACGATCCCTGTCGTCATGATATTATATCTTTTTCCGGTAGAATATGAACGTGCCCATCGATCAACACCTATATCCATCAAATATCTTGATGCTCTTGGGTCAATCATCTCTAGCTGCCCAAATATAAAATTAAACTCTGAAACACGATAAGCATGGGTAGCATCATGGAACAACTTATGAATTGCAGGATTCTTGAACTTTGTCTTCAAATTTTGTCCAACATGATAAGTGCAGACACCATGCCTCGCATGGGGAAATACTTTATGTACTGCTTTCTCAATGCTACCATGTCGATCTAATATCACAAACAAATCATCAATGTGTCCAAGTGCATCATGCAGTTTTTGTAAAAACCACTCCCATGAGGCATCATTTTCTGAATCACCAATCCCAAAGGCTAAAGGGTATATCTGATTGTTGTCATCTTTACACGTTGCAATAAATAAAGTTCTTAAGTACTTTGCTTTCAAAAATGTCCCATCAACTGCAATCACAGACCTTATTGATGTGTGAAACCCAACAAGAGATGCACCAATCGACATAAAAAAGTATTTGAATTGATTATCACAATCAGTAACTATATCAGTAATGGTACCAGGATTTTTTTGCTCTAAAACATAGCAATAGGATGATAAAGTGTTATAAGACTCCTTAGGTGATCCCCTAATAGAATCTAGAGCAAGTTCTTTGGCTCTCCACGCCTTATCATAACTGATTTGAACACCATACTACTTTCGAATGTCTACTACAATGTCTTTTGGTCAAAATTCACAACCAACCCCTTGATATGTTTCTTTTATACTCTCACCAATCAACCAACTACTTGCATGTCGATTGTCACGAGACATCATATCTAACCGACAAGTGTGTGTTGAAGATAATTTCATTATTTGAAACATATTGGAAATCCCCAACTTGGTAGCACGAACTCGCCACTTGCATTCTTTATCAAAACATTCAACAAGCAATAACTTAGTAGTGGATTTAGTTGTTTTGAACTCAAACTTCCTTTTCAGAGCCATCATATACAACTTCCTTTATAATTCTTTCTTATTTGAGTATATTTGGTGCTCTTCTAGATGGTCATCACTAATTCCACTAACTATAGGTTGTTGCATCATGTTTTGTCTTTCATTTGCTACATCTTCGATTATAGTGGGATTGTCATGTATGAAACCATCATTTGTATCAATCATGGTCAAAATTTCTGCACTCTGAGCTGAACTAGTTCTGAATGAGCCAATTTGGGTCACTTGCTTATCACTAGTAGGGTTAGTATTCATCCTATAATCCTCCTCATTAATTGCAGTCTCATTCATGTTCCAATCATGAACTTTATACCCTTCAAATGACTCATTTTGAAATCTTGGTCCATTTTCACCATCAACAGTAAGAGTTTCAACTGAATCACAATGAATGTGTCTACTTTTTTGCATCAACATTGAGTCTCCATTCAATTCTTTATCAATCTCAGAAGGCATATGACATTCAAAATAAGAATTGCAAATTGATTTCTGATTGTGATTATCAATTCTCTTTTCAACTATGATGCACAATGGAACAGACAGCTTACCATTTGTACAATTTAAACCAATAAAGAATTTCACATCCCCATCATCAATTAGTTGTATAAGACTTGTGGATATGTTGGCATTGAATACATACTTCATTGAAAGAAAACAATTTGTTGGATCTAGCTTCAGAATATGATGGACAACCCCTAATAACTCTTTATATGATATAGTTTTCGGGATCTCAATGCCTTTTACCTTTACTTTCTTCGAAATAGAAAACATTTCCATCTCGTACCCATTCTCCTTCATATAAAAACATTATTCCTACTTCATCAACCACTAAAATAACAAAATAATTCAATTAGTGGCATCAACAAACAATATTAGAATATTTTTTAGTTACATCATAGCATTAGCACCAATAAGTAGGTATTAATTTTAAAAAACTCATTCATTATTAAATACATATTATTTCATTACACATATTTATTTTTTTTAATAAACAACAAATAAATAACATTATTAATCATCTTTACTACCTCAAATAATACCAATAATGCTAAAGAAATACAATGTATATAGTTATTAAATAAATTCAAACATTGTAACTCTAAACTATTTTAAACAATAAAATATATTTATTTACTAAAAGATTGGTTATGTTATAATTCATTTAATGTCAAGGGTAATTTGCAAATGATTCAACTCAAATTGAGTATAATTAAATAAAATAACAATAATATAATGTTACTATAAAATAACTATATACAATCTT
Source organism: Vitis riparia (assembly GCF_004353265.1). NCBI lineage: Eukaryota > Viridiplantae > Streptophyta > Magnoliopsida > Vitales > Vitaceae > Vitis > Vitis riparia. The sequence goes on along the minus strand of NW_023269754.1, from coordinate 60,643 downwards.
AACTTACGTGAAGTTCAACTTAACACACGTCAAGTTCAACTTAATATCCGTAAGGTTTTGATATATAACTAAAAAAGATAACTTTATATATTATATCAAAACCCTATTCACACATATTTACATCTATATAAAGAACAAATATGCAAACAATACCAAAACCATCATAAAATTCCACAAGTTTTATTACTTACCATCATTTGATTTTTTCATATAGACAATGTTTCTCCACACTACACTTTTTAAGCTGATGGTTTCCTTCTTTAATCCCTTTTTTCATGACTGTAAATGATATTAAAAAAATTATAACAATTTCAAACTTATTTAAATATTTACTACATCTCATTAAATGTTTGAAAATATTCAATAAATAAAACATGAAAGAAAAAAATATGGAAAAATAAAAATAAATGTACACTGTTTATCCAACCACAACTTAAAACGCTTTAAGTTGAAGAAATCCGAAGAGAAACTGTGTGAGACTTGAAGAAATGCACTGAAAAGAGAGAAACGGAAGAACAGGAGAAAATGAAAAAAAGGAGAAAGTGAAAGAAATAATAAAAAAGAGGTGAATGGAGGGAAATAAAATTAGAATGGGAGGGAAAAAGGAGTTGATGTAGCTGAGGGTATTTTTGTCCAGATCGGGTCATTTTAAAGGCTATTAAAAGTGGGGGGTTAGTTTTATAATATTGAGGGTTTTTTGTCCCTTTTGATCAGTTTTCCCAAGAAACAATAACCAGAAATAATAATAAAGAAATAAATAAAATAAATAAAAAGGTCTACTAGGAGCGTTTGGGCTACCCCCCCCCCCCCCCCCCCCACGCCTCCCCCCGGCCCGGGCACTAAAAGGGGTCTACACCCATATAACTAAAATATGAGATTTCCCTAACGAGAAAAATATTATATGTTTCATGCACTATTTATTGTTTATATTTACATTTTCGAAATTACCCTTTAAGTCTCCTTATCAGCAAGCAAAAAAAAAAAACAATATTTTTTTTTTTGTTTTCTTTGAGGGTTTTTGCATGGATTTTCTCGGAAATCAAACGAGGATGAATTTTCCAGAAAATCGAATGGGGGCGATAGAGGCAAGAATAGATCAGAGAGCAAAAAAAAAGAAAAACAATTTTTTTGGTTTTCCTCGAGGGTTTTGCATGGATTTTCTTGGAAATCAAACAAGGATGAATTTTCCCGGAAATCGAACGGGGGCGACAGCAGCGAGAACAAATCAAGGAGCCAAAAAAAAAGCAATTTTTTTTGTTTTCCTTGGGGGTTTTGCATGGATTTTCTCAGAAATCAAACGAGGATGAATTTTCCCGGAAATTGAATGGGGGCGACAACAGCAAGAATAGACCAGGGAGCAAAAAAAAAAGCAATCTTCTTGGTTTTCCTTGGGATTTTGCATGGGTTTTCTCATAAATCAAATGATGATGAATTTTCCCAAAAATAGAATGGGGGATGGATTTTCTTGGGGATCAAATGGGGATTTTTTTTGCTTCCGCCGCCCCCATTCAATTTCCTGGAAAATTCATCTTCGTTTGATTTCCGAGAAAATCCATGTAAAATCCCCAAGGAAAACCAAAAAAATTGTTTTTTTTTTTGCTTACTGAGGGTAATTTTGAAATGTAAATATGAACAATAAATAGTGTATGAAACATATAATATTTTTCTCATTATCAGGCAAATCTCATATTTCAATTATATGGATTTTTAAAACCATATATTTCTCGTATAATAGCCCATAAACACAACTTTCCCAAACACCTACCTCTACCTCTAGTGTACAGAGCTTGAGGAAACAAACCTTACTTTTGGACATATCATACGAGTCTGCATATATTTTACTAGTAGGCATGCATAAACGAAAATCCGGTCTTTGAACCATAGTAAGTATATGTTGTAAAGATGTTCTACGTGTAATAATACAAAAACTTGTGTATGGTAGTCTGGTAGGGTGTATTTGAGGGATTTTTACTTGCAGCAGTTATCGACATGGGAGTAGTACCTGGAGGACTCACCAAAGAAGAAGACTGCTTGTGGTATTTTCTATTTGATGATATAAAACAAATGAATGAGCTCTATTTTCATCAAATTTAAAACTCAAGCAACCGATTAAATTTACACGAGCTTTACAATTTCTGATTCCACTTCTGCCTGAAAATGTTTCCTCCAATAGCCCATATGGTAATGAAATCAAAGCCCTAGCGAAGATCAACCACATCAAACTTCAAATTGGGGTTCATGTAGACATGTGAACAGTGTTCATAAATTGGGCTTCCATCTGGACACTCCTCATGAGGATGAAACCCACGCTGTTGACAATTTCGAATCACAGACACACCAGCTGGATCGGATAGATGAAATATGCCATGTGGACTGCAATAGCATAGGAGATACATACCATAAATCAGTTGTCACACACACGGGCGCACAAAAAAAAAAACACACACACACACACACACAAGTGGAAACTTGAATTGCTTCCCAACTTGAGGTTATTTGTCATTCCAAATGATAAATAATACTGGCCAAATCTTGTTCCTTTACATGGATTAGATAATGTGAGAGCCTGTGATGAGAAAAGAAAATCTACCTGGATGTATCTGTGGGGGCCATAACAATTGCAATTGCTTCTGGTAGCATGATCTAAGGAGAAACCACAAATAAAATCATTTAGTGAAAAGCAAAATAAATTATAGAACAGCATGTCATTGGAGTACGCAGAACAAGCGACCCCTGTGGAGATTGCCTCCCCCCTCCCCTGGAAGGGTGGAGGAAAAGGAAAGGTAAAGAAATTAAATTAGTAAGCGTCAAAAGGGCAAAACCCAATTATAATGGGCAATAATTGGACACCGCTGGGGAAAATTAAACCAATTACGAAATAAATCATTTCAATTTTAGTCCTCTAATACCCGAAAATGGAACTGGCTATTTAGCAGGAAATATTCAGTCAACTATATCTTAATAAAAAGAAAAACGAATCTTGTATCCTGGCACCACTATGACATGTTAGATATGGAACAAATTTTTATGTGTTTGCAGTAAATTTACAATAATAAACATTTAAACTATTTTGCTTAAGTTAGTGCCTATGTGCGTGTAAAGGATAAAAGTTATCAAAAAACTAATAAACAAAGAAAATAATTTTAATAAAAAACAAAAAGGCACCATAAAAAAATGGAATATTTAGGCCCTATTTGGTAAATGTTTTCAAAAACAGTTTTAAAAACTACTCTCTAATATTTTGTAAAACAAAAGTTTATTTAGGAACCTAGATGTTTTTAACCTATTTTTAATGTTTTTAAATATATTTTTTAAATAGTTTTTATATCTAGTGCTTTATTTTCAATCATTCTCCATATGTGTATAATTATTTTTTAAAACAACCCTTAGAAGACAAGTAAAAACAACTAAAAAATGTCCTCTAAAAACAACAATGGAACACATTTTTATGCGTTTGTAGTGAATTTACAATATTAAACATATAAAGTATTTTGCTTAAGTCAGTGCCCATGTGTGTGTAAAGGATAAAAGTTATCCAAAAAACTAATGAACAAAGAAAATTTTAATAATTCCTAAAAACAAACATGCACCATAAGAAAATGGAATCTTTAAGCCTTATTTGGTAACTGTTTTCGAGAACGAATCTGAAAAACAATGAGAACCACTCTATAATGCTTTGTAGAACAAAAGTTCATTTGAAAACTTGAAACGTTTTTAACTTATTTTTAATATTTTAAAATAGTTTTTGTATCTAGTGCTTTATTTTTAATCATTTTCCATGTTTGTATTATTATTTTTTAAAATGACCCCCCAAAAAACAAGTGAAAACAATTAAAAATAACTAAAAGACTCTGAAAACATAAAACAGTTTTCCGATTGGCAAACATGTTTTCCCATTTTTATTTTTTTTTTGAAGAACAGAAAACTATTCTTGAAAACAGTTGCCAAATAGGACCTTACTCTCTTCTGCAGACTTCTTAAACTAGATAAGGGTGAGGTCTAATTTTGGGTTCAAACAATTAAAACTTTAGAATCTATACATTTTCAGGAAATGATAATCAGAAAGTATTGTCGATTACCTGATATGAATAATGTGTGTGCAGATCAACTGATGACATGAAACAGGTCTGTGATGGGTGCGTCTGAAATCAAAATGATAATGAAAGAATGTTTAAATGATGAGTAGAATGAGACAGTTGCTTATAAAAGAAATTATGCCCATAAGTAAACCATGGATGGTAAAAGAAAAATACTGTCTCAATTATGTAATCTCTAAACTTAAATTGTCCATTAAGTAAGTTTGTCAGATATCAAAATTTGGGTTTTAAAGCAACCTTTTTTCATTAGTCATAATTATCTTAACTCATAGTGAAGGTTCCAATAGTAACAATGCAGCAGCACAGCATGTCAGCTTACTATGCATAGGCAAGAAAAATAGGAAACAATAGGATCGAATTCAAGATATGACACGATAAGAAAATTGCCATAAGGAAGGTTGTCCTACTGACATCTGGCTAATCAGTGATAATATGTTAATATATAGCTGCTCAGAAGAGGAAATAATGGAACCATTGGAGGAATGGCTCTTTGATGTACGAAAAAGCAAGCAACTAGAAACATCTAAGTTCAACATATAAGAAAAGGGAAATAAAGAAGTTGGAAGGCTGAGAGAAGATCAAGCCATTGAGCATTTTAGAGGCATGGAGATGCATTAGAGTTCGGAGCTTTTGAGTCTTCAAAGTTGGGGTAGCCAAATAACAAAGCTTGCTGTGTTTTTAAAGAAAATGGGGTGGGATTCATGTTTTGTTCTTGCTTTATTGTGTTAGAAGACCAGCCAAATTCCTGTTGGTGAGGTTTCCTGACACCTCAAAATCCAAGTCCATTATAAAACAACTTGCCCAAACCACCCAATGGCCAAGTTGGGCCAGGTTGAATTTTTTTAACACAACTAAGTTAAAAGTCATGATTGGATACTTACTTCAGCACTTATGACACTTCTCATTCTGTAGCTCAAAAGCACTAAAAGGGGAGGCAAACAGACAAAGGAGAATAGAGGGAGGGAGAGAAGGTATTAATTTTTATCCTACTCAATGGATATTTTCAAGATTATTTCTGTTGCTATTATGGAAACCATTGCCTGGTGGGAGATTTCAATCCACCAGATCCTCTTTTTTCCTTTGGAATTTCAGTTTCTTTTCAGTCAGATTGGCATCCATTGCTGCATTACTGATGCCAGAAATTCTTTTGAGCTTTTATGGAACCAACAAAACAAACCAATTCAATAAGCAGAAATGGATTTCTAAATGTGATAAAATTTAAATACTACTTCATATCCAGAAAGGCCGCCATTACTGTTTGAATCAGTGGGACCAATCAAGGATACTGAGACAAGTTAATAGTGCACTGTGCAGAGACTAGAATATATCAAATTAACTAAATAAAATTACCGACTACAAAGATAAAAGCTTTCTGCTTGGGTGTAAAGCAGATATTTATTTATTTATTATCATTATTATTTCAGTTTTAGTCGAGGCTCAGATTGGAACATAACAAGGGAACCAAAATAATAAGCTACAGCTAGAATAAGCACAACAATTAATATACAGAAACCATCAAGGCTATCAAAACACTTACATGAATCCATCCAAGAGGAAAAAGGGACAATTTGTCCTGGACCTCAAATATTTCTTCTTCATTCAACGTTTGACACTGAAAAATAAAAAATGCTTCAGCATTGTAGCACTATTGGTAGCCAAATACAAATGAAAAAAATAAATAAAGGTCATATCCTGAAATTAATGAGATATTAAAGTCAAATTGCAGTATTATCCATTAGACCATCTATTGATAGGGAAATAGTGAATCTTGTATTCCAAAACATAATTTGATGGTATTTAGAAACACCAAGACTTTATACACTGCTGACAAATCCCATGCACTACCCATTTGGATTGCCACCCAGTTGCTTCAGAATTGTGATCTCTGGTATTATCTTTTATTTCAGATTTCTTGGGCATTTTCTTGGTCCTTAACAGAAGTGCTTCTTAGATGGCATGGTTGAACTATCAAGAAAAACAGGAGAAAAGGAGAATTATCTTCCATTGGGTGGTCTAGTGCAACTGAAAAAGAGAGGGACAGAAGGACTTTTGTGGAGATTGAGTCTCCTCCACTCAAGCTCAATGTGTCGTTTCTTGAGGTGTTCCCAAGTGGATTATATTTCTAGTTGGAGTTGTTTTACCAGGTAAGGCTTTTAGGCTCCTCTTTTTCATTTTTTCTGCATAGTTTCTCTTTTCTCCCCAAATAGGAGAAAAGTGTACTATATGTACATGAATATGTTTCCTTTGGCACTTTTAAAATCTAGAAAACCTAACTTCCCCCATATACACGTTCATAATCCAATTTCTCATCTCTCCATGTATGCCCTGTGTACATGAATATGTTTCCTTTGGCACTTCTTTAAATCTAGAAAACCTAACTTGCCCCATATACATGTGCATAATCCAATTTGTTACAATGCCATTTTCAGTTGTTCATTTGTTCAGAACTGATCATAACTGAAGCCAACAGGCTGGAAGATGAGGCTAATTAAAAAAAGAAAAGAAAAAAAAAAGATAAACATGCAGAAACAAAAAAAATAAATAATAAATAAATAAATAAATAAATACAACAGAACTGCATAAACCTAATTGTAAAGAATTGTCATCTTACAGAATCTGAAGTTGATTCCTGCTTTGGGATTATAAGCGTCGTGATATGGAAAACTCTGTTTTTCTACACCCAGATGAAATATAGAGAATAAATCACTTACATACACTTCCAGAATCCAGATAAACCTTTCATAATAAACAAATCAATTGCTCTTACCAGTGAGCCAGCAAGAACACCACAAGTTTCTAAATTTTTTTTTGTATTTGCCAGTGCTAATCTTAAGAAATCTTCCATCATACTAACTGGCTGCAATGCAAGCAAGAAAAAACTAGCATCACATCCATTAAAATAATTATTCAAAAAAGAATGTTAAAATGGCCATAGGCAAGAACAAATAGGGCAACTGTTTTCCAAGGATTAGAACAGGTAGCTTACAATGTGCAAATGTTGATAAGAATTAGAACTAGGCATCCCATGCTGAGAAGTTGCAGGTCCAGGTCGTGGATCTGCAACTTTTGATGGTGGAATTGGATGGAAGTCCTGCTGGATTTGAGCAAGAACAGGAGGAGGAGAAGGCTGCCTGATGTTGCCCAAGGGGAAATTATCATCCCTCTCTTCAATAGTAAACTGAGGTGACTCCTCAGAAGGGCATAACCATCTACCATCATCCAAGGAAAGCACTGACTCCATAGGAGATCTATCGCCTCCCAGATCACTATCTTTTATTGTTGCAAGATCATATTGTTCATCCTGACTAGTGCTATTGACATAGGTAACACCAAACCAAAAAAAAAAAAAATGTTACCATGGGCCACAATTTAGAAAGACAAATGAAATATTAAGTATCAACGGCATATTAGATGTTATAAATTTAAAAGAATCTCGAATCCTGTGGAAAATTATGAAAAAACACATACAACAGAACAAGTAGAGATTTGAACATTTAAATAGGAGCACGTGAGTTAATCAGAAATGCGCACCCTAAATTTTCAGTAGAAGTTAAGTCGGTATTACTTGGATACTGAATCTGCAATAAACAATAAAATTATTCAATTAATGGAGTTTTCAGCTTATTAAAAAAAGAGATAAATAAAAATAATAATTGCAAACACAATAATGTTACCTTTATCTCCGCACTAGGGCCCAGCCACTGACCCCTAAGACCATTGGGGCCTAAAAATGAGTGTCTGGATAAAGTCTCTTTCTTAGGAAGAGGTAGACTCAGAGACCTGTACAATGTTAAGAATAATTATGATCTGTAATCCAAATTGACTTGCTATGGTTAACAGTCTTGTATCTTTGAATGGCGAAAGAAGCATTAAACAATAATTTTGTTCAGGTGAGAATCATTGAACAATATTACTCACAACTTCTGAAACTGCTTGTCAACCTGCATGGGATTTGATGATAAAACTTGAGTATGATCATTTTTATATTTCCATGAAATCTGAGGTGCTCGGCTGACTGCCTGCAGCCAAATAAAAAAATAAGATAAAATTGAAAAACAAAAAAAATATACATACATACATACATACTATATATATATATATATATAGAGAGAGAGAGAGAGAGAGAGAGAGAGAGAAACAAAACAAAAAATAATATTAAAAAGCAATAAAACATGGAAAACAAAATATTTTGCCTAGAAATGAACATAGACTTTCAAAAGAACTTTATATAAACTAGAAATCCCCTGCTAGTGGCTGAAACCAGAAGCAGAGGAAGATGCTAGAATTTAATTAAGGCTTCAAAAGAACTTTATATACACTAGAAATCCCCTGCTAGTGGCTGCAACCAGAAGAAAAGGAAGACGCCTAGAATTTAATTAAGGCTTCAAAAGAACTTCATATAAACTAGAAATCCCTTGCTGACAGGATGCAACCAAAAAAAATGAAAAAAAATAATGGAAGAAGAAGAGGAAGAGGCTATGGAAGAAAACAAGACATTATGAGAAGAATAAAAAGAAAGCTTCCTAAGAATTCTTATCATACATAAACTGATCACATACCAGATACTGGATGAAAAATGAATGATTTAAAAATAGAATCATGGACTTAAAGAAACCACGAGTTTTAAATGACATAATGGACTTTGAATAAGAGCTAAACAATGCATCGAGTAAATTTTCCATTCACACCATTAACATGTTAATAGGAAATTTGTTTGGTTCGCACCTGCTTATTATCAAAGCTGGGGAAAGGTTTCTTATTAACAGGGGGCCATGGTGAAGATATCTCTGAATCATATGGAGTCCTTTCCAAGACATCAATTTGCTGCTGTTGAGATACTGTGTGAGCTTTGTTCAGCTCATTCACTTGACATTGAAATTCTGGCTTCAAAGATTCTAGCTCATCTAGCACAGCTAACAATTTCTGGAATTAAAATGTCCAAAAGACGCCTTATGACCATATTTTGAATTAGAAATGGAGAAACTACAAGAACTAGCACCCAAAATATCATCGTAATGATAGTTCTTTCTTCTGCTATTTTGAACCTATAAAAAGAGAAACCACAAGAACTAGCATAACTCACCTTCCTATAAATTGCTCTTTCTTTTGGAAGCAAAACCTGGTAGTCTCGATGAAATGGTATAGTCTCGGACAACAAACTGGGAAAAATCAGGAAAAAGATTAAAGATATGAAATTTATGCTATAAACTATCAACATGGAGACGCGTTGGCAGTATTTTAAACTAACAATATGGAGAAGTGTTGGCAGTATTTTGCTTTCATTACCTCGAAAACCTAAGAAGTATGATATACAAGTCTATAAGATTCTTCTCCTCTCGATAAACACTCGCCTGAATATAAAAACATACAATGACAAAAAAATAGTTTTAAGTCAAAAACAGGTAACATCAGTATGAGATACTACAGTGCCAAGCTAAATCTGTGTCTGTAATGTGGTTGACAAGCCTCCATGTAAGAAGATATAGAAGAATAAAGCACCTTAAAGGCTCAATATGCCTTTAAAAGTCATCACTCACTTTAGAGTGAGGACCAAATGATTACACATCCTGATATAAGAAAAAAGATCCTTTTTTCTTCAAATAGAAAAATGTTTATAATCATTTCTAAGATTTATACACAGCACATGAGCATAGCAGTTCAAGAATGAATGGTCACTAATCAATCAACACTTCATATGTTACATTCACAATTGTTCATATTATATCATGCACTTAAGGTTTATTTTATATAATGAGAAATAAATAGGAAAAACATATTGAATCACTCATAAATTGTATTTTCACAGCTGTTGACTCATCAACTGTATATCGTTCTCCTATTCTCTGTATCAAGCATCATATCATATCATAAAAAAGTACTATAGGTTTTATTTTATATAATGAGAAATAAACAGGGAAAATCATATCAGATCACACATAAATTGCAAGAATGAAATATTAATTCATATATAACCAATTTCATGAAAGTAAGATTAAAAGAGGTAAATATAGGCATCGATATTACACATAAACGTTGGACACTAAAGTTTTCATGCAAATAATTTCACAAACTATGACATCTGTAGGAGAGCCAAAAAAATTCCCTTTTTTGCCTCCATTTTCCTTTATTTACATTTGTCCACAATGCAGTTAATGGGAATGTGTGTCTACTGTGGTGCTTTTCTTGCCACCATGAGGAGATTTCAATTAGTTATGAAGAAGGAAGTCCTGGCATGTAAATGTAGACTACATGTGGTGGTATGTATCCATGGGCTACCCTGACAATTTTACACATAGGCATTCATCAATTTTAAACATATACAAATGCTGGAAACTAGAGTTTTTCGGCAAAACACAACATTTTAATGCAAGGATTTATTTCAAAATCCACATTAAATTTTCTAAACTTTGGGCTAAATTTTTTATCCCGTGTTCCAACTAATTTGCTAATAGAATATGTGCGTCCCAAAAGTTCCAAATTCGTAGAAGTCCCTAACCAATATACTAACCATAATTATATACAAGTATACATCCATACATGTATAGATTCTCAATATATGTATGTATGTGCAATAGTTAAGGCTCTAACTTTTCAATACCCCAAAAAAAGGAAAAGAAGTATTTTTTTTTTTTAAAAAAAGGATAGAAATAAGAACTGATGTACTAATCAAAGCATCCATCCACCATTATCCACATTGAAATACTTGAATACACCAACACGTTATTCATTAGAATAATAAGTACATGTATGTATCTATCTACCATGTGTGCCTTTAAGAATCATGTACAGTAAAACCCCTATAAAATAATACCCTTAGGACCAAGAGAAATTATTATCTTAACAGGGTTATTGATTTATAGATAAATGAATATTTATTATTTTAAAGAGAGCTAGTTTTATGTTTTGAATATACAATACTTGTATATGTAAGGCTTATAAATCCAAAAACAATGGATTTTGTCAAAAGTTAATACATAGAAGCCTTAAAGACATTAAAAAAGAGGTGATTATTAATTGTAAAAGATAGAAAACCTTCTAAAAGGAGAAGATGAATTGTTAAAACTTAATGCTCAAAAAGATAAAAATGTTTCAAGTATACGATGATTAGCTATTTTTTCTTTAAAAATAATTAAAGGTAAGTAAAGGTGCTTGCATCAAAGTTTGGCACATCATATGCAACATTTTTTTTATGGATAAAAAGGACAATATTATAAATAGAAACACCAAAAAAGCTTCCCAAAGTACACAGAAAGTATACAAAGAACACCTAAAAGTGCCACCCGAAAAATAGAGAGGAACGACAAAGAGAGAAGGCATATCATAGGCAACATATCCTATATTGTCTACATATTATAAATTTATAAGATACAATTATGTGTGTTTTGCATAAAAAAAAAAAGTGGTGGGGAGGCTCATATGATATATACATAATAGTAAGTTTTCAACAGTTACACCTATATTTTCCATTTTCAACAACACTGAAAATATTATTGCCAATCAATTTTCTGCACCCAATGAAGTAGACATGATCATTTAAAACAGAAAAAAAAAAAAAAAAAAAGGAACAAAAGAAATAAAGCAATTAGATAACTACCATAGAAAAAGAAATAGTTAGAACTCCACCCATCAGAAAAAAATGGATAGCTTCCAAGATGCTAAAGGCAGCCTCATGACTCACTCACATTTTTTTTGTTTTAATAGGTAGCCTCATGACTCACTTACAATCTTCGTAGTTGGATGTATAAACACCTCAAGAGGACTATTACAACCACTGTCCTTAAATGTGTTGTCTTTAACTGCAAACCAACTCAATTGGACTCGAGAATCATATGGGTATGGGCTACAAAATTCGTTTTTTTTTTTTTCTCACGTATCCTTCTCTTCTCATCTGCATTTATTTCCTCTAAACCCCAGCAGTCTAGCTAAATCTTGCATCCAAAATGAGGCACATATTGCCCGGATTTTCACCAACCTACAATCATCCAATTTGTTTGTAATGAAAAACCTAGACAGATATATATATATATATATATATATATATATATATATATATATATAGAGAGAGAGAGAGAGAGAGAGAGAGAGAGAGAGAGAGAGAGAGAGAGAGAGATGCAGCAAGAAAATGAATTCAAGCTTGTCAGTTGTATAATTTTTTTTCAATCATAGGGCAAAAACCAAAATTGATAAGGCATGGAGGTATCACCACTCTTAATTCTCCAACTAAGAACAGATAGAAAGAAAACAAATGAATCATTACCAACTCCAAAACCCTAATCAAACACGACACTGACAAATTCAGCTCTATCACAGCGAAATCAGCCACACATTAATCAATCATAGGGCAAACCAAAATTCCAACCTCAATTACGAAGAAAAAGAGATCATCGGATGTCAAATTGACGAAATAATTTGCACCTGTTTGATTAGATTATCCGCGATCCTATAGTAATAACGGAGAGGAATCCTATCATCGACATCAACCCTCCGAGTGATCGAGTTAACGTTGAATGGTCTCTCCAGTGGCTTCATTTTTTCAGGGAGAACGCCCGGAGGCCTCCAATTTCCGATGAACTTTCCGGCCACAGTTTAGATCGCTGCGTAAAAAACGTGTCTGCAAAGCAAAGATCGTCTCGGGCTTTTCGTTTTTATAAGAAGGTGAGTTTCGGCTTCTATGTCGACATGGTGTTAAAAGAGATGGGGTTTATTTCAAAAGTGTGGGCCAATGATATCGTAGCACATCATGGTGAGGGCAGGATACTCGTGGCACTTGATTAGTATGTAAGGGTACTTTGGTAAATTGGTCTGTACATTTTTCCTCGAAATATCTTGGAAAATAACTCTAAAAAATTTGTTGAAATATAAAAAATAATTTTTTTCAACTCAACGAAAGTAGTATTCTTTTACTTACAATGAAAAAATAATCAAAATATTTTTCACATTTTTAATTATTTCTTTAGAAATTTCAAACATTCAAATTTATTTTCAAAGCAATTTCTAATTTCTATGAACAAATTTAAGATTTTAAAATATATTATTTTGATTTTAAAATATATTTGTAATTTGATTCCATTATTTTATATTTTGATTTATATTTTTTTATAATATATACTCTAATTCATAGTCTATTTTTATGGTAGTTAAACTTTAAACAAATCAAATTGAAGCTGGAATTAGAAGTAGGATTCCAAATGGATGGAGTGAATTTGCCAAGAGGCTGTTAGAAAATACGAGTTGAAAACTAGAAAATTGGAAACACACAGTGACCATGAAATTCAAAGGGAATTTATACAATAGAGATCAATTCTTCACTGAAATCCAGATAGCTTGATGTTAGCAAGGTAGCATAGAGGAGCTCGTTCCACGAGTCTGGAACCCCAGGAAGGCACCAGTGGCTGCAGTCTTGAACCATTTCGTTACTCCTTGACGCCTCCGGCTGTCGAAAGATGGAGGGATGCCCGTCTTTCCTGTAGTCTGTCATTTTGGTAATGTTGAGATACAACACCGGTGTTATCATCTCTGCTATCACTGACTCAAGGGTCCTCATCATCCATGGATATGGCGCAAGCTGGGTCTCGTTTGTTATCGGCCGCGTCTCGCCGTCGCAGTTCCCACCGGAATTCCACTGCCCACCTCTGCAACTCCACCGTCAAGCACAATCCCATCGCTGGTATGCCACCATGAAAATTCCGATGGAAAGGAATGAGAGAATGAGATTATTTATATACCTGAAATGAGAAGCTGAGAATCCCCGGAAGAACACCCTGGTGCGGTTAGAGTCGATGTTGGCGTCGACCCATTGCGCCCATGTCCTCAAGGCTTTGGTGTATGCTTCTGTCACTTCTAGCTTGTTGTACACATGCTTGCCCTCCTGGAAGTAATTCTGGCTGAAATGGGGAAGAAAATGTGAACTTTTTCTGAGAAGAAAGAACCGGAATCATTGATGAAAATTCAACGTTGGAGACCTAGAACAGAGTAGATGATCGTACCCTCTGTAGGTTTTCTGGTGCGTCCACCAGTGGCCTGTGTTGAAGACGATTATATCAGCGTCTCTGTACTTGGAGGAAGAATCTTGGATCACGTCGAGCCTGAGTGTCGCTCTTAGAGTTCTACTTATAGTTTCTTGTACGAGGAATGGTGATCTGACGAAGTCGATTGAGCATTTATAGTCCTACAGAATTGCAAGAACATAAACATTGGTTAAAGCTACTGCAAATTTTTTAGTTTAATAATAATGAAAATTGTGTCTCTGATTTTTTCTTATTTATCCTACATTTTTCTCAGCAGGTAAACGGATTCTTACCAGGAATCTAAACGAATAGAACCCCTGAGTTCTGAACTCCCGCTTCCCCGAAACTTCAAAGACTCTGCTCTTATCCACCAATGACTCTCTCAAAGCACAGACCAGCGATTCCCACATGTTCCGATTCAAGGAGTCGCCGACGAACACCAGCCTTTTCCCTCTCAACATCTTCAACATTTTCCTCCCATCAAACCTGGATTAAATTGATTTAAACCCATATATAAGATCGTAACATATTGCATAAAATTGATCAAGAATTCGATTTCCCACCTTGGGATCTGGCACCCCTGTGGCTTCCACCGGAAACGGAGATAATCGGAATCCGGCCGGCCGTTCTTGAAACAGTTGAAGGCGTCGTCGATGTACGGACAAGACCCAGGTGGGTAAACCGGCTCAGAATCATCCAAAACCCAGTTACCATCAAAGATGTCACAAGAACTGAGGTCACCCACTGCATCAGACTCGCTGTTTCTTGGACTCTTCCGGGTTTCTTTGACTGCTGAGAGTGAAGTGCCCTCAGTGCGAGTCCCATGTGAGTTGGACACGAGATGAGCGCAGGAAGTGGTGGGCGAGGCGCGGTTTGAGGTGGGGAGAAGACGAGAAACGAGAGTTTCAGCGGCCACGACCGGCGAGGTATCGGCGAAGGTTGCTGAGAAGAAGAAGAAGAAAGAAAGAATGCGAAGTGACCCTACAAAGAAGTGGGTTCTGGGGGGTGAAATAGGGAAGGAAAGGGTTCTTGGAGCGTGTAGGAGAGTGGAGAAGAGGTTCTTGAGAGACGCCATTAGAGAAGAATGGGTTTCTTTGTGCTTTGTATGGAGGATGCTGCATTGGTGGTTTTGCTTCGTTTGAAAGACGAGAGGCGGTTGAAGGTGGTGGGACTCGGCGAGGGAATTTTCGGATCGGGTTAAATGTACGGTGGGCATGTTTTCCTGGTTTTTTTTAATTAATAATTACAATTTATTTATTTTATTATGAAGGAGAATTTACTCATTAAATTAATTAAGGCCTTTAAAATAAAACAAAAAAAAAAAAAAACAAAAACAAAAAACGTTGCCTGAGCTTTCATATTAATATATTTTTTTAATATATAAATTCTTTTAATAAAATTACACAAATACCTCAAAAAAAATATTTTTGGCATACTATCAATTAAAAATACTCGAACTTTAGGTGCTGACTATCCCGTAACAATCAACACTAGATAAATTTAGTCGATTATAAATATTTTTTGAAAACTTTTTTTAAAAATAATTAATTTTTAAGCTGAATATGAGGTATTTTAGGAAGCTTTTTAGATTATTTTAAGAAATATTTGAAAATATGAAGATTATTTAAGGAACTTTTGGTTAAAACTATTTTTCATATTTGAATTCCTAATCATAATTTTGTTTTTAATTCACTCCAAGTTTCTTACAAGGCATAATCACAATTAGGCTCATTGATACAATTACAACTTCATCATGCACAATGTCATAAATTAAGCCTGCAATTCACCTCTTAGTCCATCACTCCAAGCCAGGTTACAATGGATGAGTTTTCCATTCCTTTTTTTTTTCTTTCTTTTTCTCTTACAACACAAAGGTGTTTAACATTAATATTTCTAACATAATGCTAGCAAATTACTTCCATATTCTAGGCATCTCTCCACCATTTCAACCACATCAGCTGTAAGTATCAGAAGAATGTATCAAATCAGCAAACCACATCCTATAATCATCGGCATAAACCCGAAAAGGATCGATTTGCCAGCCTTGTTTGCACTGTTTTCGTCAGCCTCGATGTGCTCAGCCACATTGAAGTCACCTGTTCAAGGAACAAGCCAGCTTATGATGCTTGGAATTTGGCAGTCGTCAACCTAAAGGATAGAAGAAGGATGTTTTTCAAGAGCTATACCTCTTTCACTGGTGTAGCTGCATCCTGCCTGGAGGGTCTCCCTTACGTCCTGTATCGTGGCTTTATTGTAAAAAAAAAAGTTTGATAATATGTTGCCAATGCAGGTGAGCACAAGGTGAGTCTCTTCCAGGCACGGTCCGTTGCAGTATTGATCAGTATATTCAGGTGGCACGTTGATGTTTCCTCTCTCGTTTAATCTATAAGATTCCTCACAGCTGCTGTAGATCTGGGATTTGTTCCAAACAGGCAAAGAATTCATATACCAAACTAACTGATGAGAAGGTTTCTCAGTAGATAACATTACCCACCAAGCAAAGATCATAAACAAAAGCAAGCACATAAAGTTTCTATCAGAATGGGCGTTGAGTTGTATTATAGATGTAGTACTCGCAAAAAAATCACTTACGAACTTGTCATTGAAACAGAGCAAGGCTTTTGCAACAATCTGAGCTGGGTCTCCATCTACGGCACCTGTTTGAGGAATATCATGACCATCTACAGAACCTGTTTCAGGCAGATCTTCATGTGCATTCCCTGTTAATGACCAGAGTGGCAATCAATACTGATGTTGATAAACCAGAAAAGCAAAACGCAAGGAAAGACTTGTTTCACCATTATTTACCGAATTTGAAACCAAAAAAAGAGACATAAACCAGAGCAACAAGTAGCACCCAGCACTTGGTGGTAACTGAGAATGCCATTACAGAAGCTTGAGGACAAGTTGAGCTCATGGAGCAGAGACTGAGATTGTAAATGATCAGAAGAATTTAATAATAGGCATTAAAGTTTGTTTGGTAAATGGAATTGGGAAAGGAAACCCACTTGGTGGTCTGTTCTATATTTTGGGCAAGAAAAGGAGGAAGGGCAAAGACTAGCAGTGAGAGGGCAGTTGGAGTGCAAGCCACCAACTTCTACTTACTGTGGACTTTCTCCTTTGAGTGTCAGAAACTAAACCTAAAGCTATTCTTGTCTCTCACACTTACATTACTAGTTCAGATAGATTTACTCCATCATTCAAGTAATTCCAGGCAAGGCGTCACGCCAAAGCTCATTTTAATTTCTTATAGAACTTGGAAAGTGCTATACATCATCAATACGACATGAGCAACTATGATCAATTACACTAAGAATATACCCAGAAAAAGACTTGAGGACTAGGATGCCTCCTCCTGGACAGGCTTAAGATTACGACCTAATGGACAGGTGACCAAGCAGAAGGTTTACCAAATCTGGTGTCACATATATTTTGTAGAAGCACGCCAGTCTGGAAGATACATTACAGCTCAGTGAATCAATGGAAAATAGCCAGTATCTAGGCTAAGAATAAGCGATTCTGCAAGCAACTTTTATGGTCAAAATAAGTGTTAATCTATAGATCATGTTGTATGATAGTCCTTGCAACCATGACCGACAACGGTGCCTCAAGATGATCTTGTTGGTGTGAATCATTAGAATTACTAGGTTATTGAAATTGTAACTATAGAAATCCCTTAATTCAAGGGTCAATCATCAGTTTAGCCGAAGATACTATATAGGCTAAGTATAGCATCCTAAATTATCTCCCTGTATCTCCATATCTTGAAATTGAATCAAAGAAAAAAATAGAAAGTTTTTTTGCAGTTTGACATGGTATTAGAGCATGGTCATGGGTTTCCTGTGACTTGACCAAAGAAGGAGACCCAAACTACTCAGAATTCATGGCAGAATCCACCGAACTGATACAACCACCAAACACGACAACTGAATCCATCCTTGACAACCGAGATGACAGAGGTTCTGTCAAGGGCCCAAGCCTCATCACCATTACCCTTCACCGATTCTCCAACAGTACTAGGCATCAAGTTAGATGGTTCTAACTATGCCTTATGGTCCCAGGTTGTTGAGATGTATATCTTGGGCAAAAACAAATTGGGATACATCAATGGAGACTTACCACAACCATTAGAGACAGATCCATCCTTTCAAAAATGGCAGAAAATGCTATAGTGAAGGGGTGGCTGATCAACTCGATGGAATCCTTCTTAGTCGGGAACTTCATTCGCTTCCCGACTGCTAAGCAGGTTTGGGATTCTATTACTACAACATACTTTGATGGATCCGACACATCACAAGTTTATGATCTCCGAAGGCGTGTAACTCGGATGCGGCAAGGAGGTGAATCCATTGAAAAATACTACAATGATCTATAAGGCTTGTGGCGCAAGATTGACTTTCGTCGCCCCAACCCGATGGAGTGTGCAGTGGATATACAGAAATATAACTCCATCCTACAGGAGGAAAGAGTTTATATTTTTCTGGATGGGTTAGATGATTGACTTGATAATATTTGAAGTGATGTTCTTCAGTTGAAGCCCTTTCCTGAGCAGGCCTATGCACATGTTAGAAGGGAAGATACTCGCCAAGTTGTGATGGCATCTAGGGTCGAGAATGCCTCTAGCAGTGCTGCCATGGCTACTAAAGGGGTTAAACCTGGTCAACCACAAACTTTGGTGAAGTTGGGGTCATCAACCAAAACTAAGTACCAAACTAATGAGGGAAAGTGTACTCATTGTGGCAATACCAAACACACTTGAGACACCTGCTTCAAACTACATGGGTACCCCGACTGGTAGCATGAGTTGCAAGCCTGGAAAAAGAAGGATAACACAATGGCTAAGAAAGGCACGGGTCAAGCTGTTGTGGTCATTGTTGAGCCCCAGTTATCACTCATTCCCATGGTTGATTCTTCTACTATAGTCAAGGATCGAGGTAGTTGTGGACAAGTTCTATGTAGCTCCAACACTTGAAATAATGGTATCTAGATCATTTACTTAGGGGCCACGGATCACATGACCTTTTACCCGAGTGACTTTTCTCATACAACACAACCACAACAAGTTTGCATTGCTAATGCCAATGGGGTGGCATATCCTATCATAGGGGCTAGAACCGTGCCCATTTCACCCTCTCTTTCACTCACTCACACGCTTCTTGTTCCATCTTTATCAAACAAACTGATGTCAGCAAGTCAAGTTACTGAAGAACTTAATTGTGTAGTATTAATATATCCTACATTTTGTCTTCTTTAAGATATTCTCAGCAAGGAGATCATTAGGCATGGTACTAAGAAATGGAGGCTCTATTACTTGGATGATTTCAGCCCGAGAAAGGCAAATCACATGCAAACTCAGGTTGGTAGCAAGGAAAGACAAATTTGTTTATGGCATCGTCGTTTGGGGCATCCATCTTTTGGTTATTTACGACACTTATTTCCAAATTTATTTTTACATTTACCAAATATAGACTTTAAATGTAATACATGTATTATGGCTAAGAGCCATAGAATTTCCTATCCAGCAAATTTGAATAAAATTGTTGTCCTTTTTTCCTTAATACACTCTGATGTATGGAGGCCTTCAACGGTGACTACTTCCTCAAGTTATCGATGGTTTGTGATTTTTGTCGATGATTGTACTCACATGACGTGGCTCTATCAAATGAAGACCAAAGATGAAGTCTTTCCTATTTTTCAAACATTTCATACCATGATTCAAACCGAATTCTCAACCAAGATACAAGTTTTTCGGTCCGACAATGGTGGGGAGTTTATTAATCAACGCTTTTAGGCCTATTTCCAACACCATGGTCTACTCCACGAAACATCTTGCTCCCAGACCCCACAACAAAATAGTATTGTTGAGAGAAAAAATCAGCATATCTTGGAGACCACTCGCACTTTACTCCTTGGCACACATGTTCCTAATCGCCACTGGGATGATGCAGTTGCCACTACTATATACTTGCTCAATCGAATGCCTTCCAAAGTGTTGAATTTCAAGACTCCACTACAAGTTTTATCTACTCATTTTTCTCTGCCCTCAGTTCTTATGCTTCTTTCTCGGGTTTTTGGATATGTTGTTTTTGTCCATCTTCACAAGAATCAGCGTACCAAGCTGGATCCATGTGCAGTTCGGTGCATTTTTTTAGGATATGGTTTACATAAAAAAAGGCTATAGGTGTTATAACCCTACTGCCAATCGCACCTACATCACCATGGATGTGACCTTCCTTGAGTTCGAGTCATTCTTCCAAACCAGGATGACTAATTCGAACTCTTCAGGGAGAGCCTACGGGTGAAGAGCCGAATTGGTTGATAACTCCAAGAGGCGAGATGACACTAGGAATTGAAATTGAAAATGAGGAACTACAACCACTGATGAACATGGTAGAATGGGAGATGTTGTAGGTGGAGAAGGACCCGAGAGTGAAGAACTTGTCAATTATGAGCTTGCAAATACCCCCCTCACTTCAGTACCCGAAGACTCTCCCACTGAGAATACTCCTGAGGTAAGCCATTCTACCACTCCTCCATGTGATAATACCTTGGATACTCCTGCTGGTTACATATTGCCTTTCAGACACGATCGTGGGAAACCACCTAATAGATATTCTCCTGATGAGGAAGAGAGAAGATCCAAGTACCTAATTGCAAATTATGTGTTCACTCAAGCGCTCTCCGAGCCTATCAAAACCTTTACACACACCTTGTCCTCTTGCCACATCCCGAATAGTGTTGAAGAAGCTCTAGCCGATCCAAAGTGGGCACAAGCAATACAAGAAGAGCTAGAGGCCTTACAAAAAAATAATACTTGGAGATTGGTTCCTCTATCGAAAGGGAAAAAATTAGTGGGATGTAAATGGGTATTCTCTATGAAATACAAGGTTGATGGATCGATTGACCGATACAAGGCAAGGCTCATGGCGCAGGGGTTTACACAAACATATGGCATAGACTATTTAGAGACTTTCTCACCAATAGCTAAACTAAATACTGTGAGAGTACTACTATCTCTCGCAGCAAATTTAGATTGGTCACTACTCCAACTAGACGTGAAGAACGCCTCTCCATGGCGATCTTGAAGAAGAAGTCTACATGGACATCCCACCAGGGTCTACAAGCTCTTTCGAAGTCAAGATTGTATGTAAGTTGGAGCGAGCATTAATTCAAGGGTCAACAATCAGTTTAGCCGAAGATACTGTATAGGCTAAGCATAACATCCTAAATTATCTCCCTGTATCTCTATATCTTGAAATTGAATCAAAGAAAAAAAAATAGGAAGTTTTTTTGCAGTTTGACAGATATCTGTCCAACCTAGCAATCTGCAGACACAACAAATTATTGGTTCATTTACTAAATTACTTAACAATATACTAGCAATTAACTATAGACAAAATACAAGTTATTCACCAAAAAAAAAAAGAAAGAAAAAAATATTACAACGAAGTGGTTTGCAATAAAACCCATGATTTGTTTAAAGTCTGAGTGCCATCTGAATGTCGTATAGAAGAAAAATAATTCCATTTCATTTTCCGGAACAATTGAGGAAACAGATTCAGACTGGGGTCAATTCACAAGAACTGGACTTGACACCATAAGCATTATTATAAAAGAAATGCAAATATACATGTTACAAGATTGTTACATATTTAATGCTGTCAGGAACAAAATGAATTCATCCCCAATGCAGTTTGAAACAGTGCGAACAGGATTGCAATTCCACTAGATATCAGATGTTTCCTGAATTCAGCTCAGCTCAGCTCAACAAAGCCTCAGCTGAACTACCTGCCATGTAAGCTGCTCTTCCTCTATATCCTCTAGGGCCATGACTTCTTTAAAATCATCAGAAAACATATTTGTCTTGCTAACAAGGCCCAAGTCCATCTGAATATCCCCTCCAAGTGATCCGAGCATGTAAGATTATGCAGAAAGATTTACAGACTGCTGCATCCAGTGGCCATCTCCTGACCACCACCTTCAATCTAATATTACCATGTAACACCATGTCTAGGAAGCAGTTCCTCTATCCTTCCTGTTATCATGGAAGTAGCCCAATCCATGCTGCAAAAACATGAAGAGTGAGGTGAGGTTCAGCTCATAACTACTTCAATGAGTTGCATCTGCTTCTGTGTCAAATGGAAGTACAAAAACAAACAGAACCACCTTGACAGTTATACATCTCAATATTCCTCATATGAAACAAAGATATCACTAGGCTGTATATACTATAAAACCAGTCAAAATGTAAAATTTGAGACTACGTAAGAAAAATCTTTCAGCAAAAAGATAAGAGAATCCTCATCAGTAGTTTCCATCTGAAAAGAAACTTACCACAAAATGAACCAAAAAAATAGTGAAATGGATATTTGTAGCTTCCTGGCTTTTATGGTTTGAGCCTTTTCGCTTCTTTTGTATACTTCTTGTACACTCTGAGGGCACTGCGTTTGGTGTCCCCTCTTTTCTTTATATACAACTTTTCTTTACTTATCAAAAAAATATATATATATATTCAGAATATTGGAATTCAATTGACTAATTCATAGATCTAAGATCCACCTATATGAATTGAACGGTCCAAATGATCAGCTCTGAGATAAGTTATCAGAATAAATAGATCTTAAATCAGAATTCAATTGAATAATTGTTTTGGGCAAAGATTTAACACCTACTGATGTCTCGGTGTGAGTAACCAAGTCCAACTGATTCCCCCAAAATGAGCACAAGGAAAGCAACACAATTCAAAGCACAAAATACCATCCCAATATCTTTTTTAACAAAAATATCTGATATTATAATTACTACCAAAAATTTGACTGAAGGGTAATAAATGGACAACTATCTAAAAAAACAGAATTTTAGGATTGGATGCAATGAGTAAAACTGCATGACAGAGCCATTTTTGGAAGATCCATCTCAAAAACTCAACATGCATATTACACCAGGAATTGGCGCAACTCTTTTTCTGGAAAAAAAGGAAAAAAGTTCTATAAGAGCAAAATGAGTGACTTGTTATATACCTATGATCACTTGATTCCATGAATGCAGAAGGTACAACATCAAGAAGTCATGAATCATGATGGCTGGATCTGTCTTCAAAGCCAAAAGCTTAGAAAAGCAGCACAAACTCATGAACCAAAAATCACAATCTGGAAGAAGCCCAATCCTATAAAACGGGTATAGAATTTGGGGAAATTCCCTGATTGCTATATTTCCTTGCTATAACCTTGACCTCTTCAAACCGGGCCTGTTGGATTAGGGCATCAATAATTAAGTTACATGTATAAGAGTCAGGAATACATCCATTTGCTTCCATTGAGAGGAACAACTCTTTTGCCTCATCAAATCTCCCTGATTCACACAATGCCTTAATAAAAGCACAATATGTAAAATTGTCGGGACTCAAGCCCAATGCCAACATGGAAACAAAAAGGTTTTGTGCTTTCTCAACCTTATTCATTCTACAAAAACTTTGAATGAGAGCATTGAAAGAGAATACGTCTGGGCTTATTCCATTAGCTTGCATCCTTCTTAAAAGTTTCATTGATTTTGCAACATCCCCAACAACACACAAAGAGCGGATCAAGATATTGTATGTGACAGCATTTGGAGCAACACCCCACTCTACCATTTCATTGAAACAATTAAAAGCATCACTGATCTGGTGTGCCCGACAAAGGCCATCTATCATAGAACTAAAAGTAAAGATATTAGGCTTGAATCCATACTCCAAAAGCATCTCCAACAGAGCTCTTGCCTTGCCTATCTCCCCATTCTTTGAGTACCCACTAATAAGAGTGTTGAAAGTAACAATGTTAGGATCAATGCCACTTTCCTTCATTTCTCTGAAAGTCTCTGATGCTCTGTCCATCATACTAGCTTTGCAGAAGCAATCAATAACCATGTTGTATGAAAAAGCATTTGATACAAGTCCAACTTGGACCATCTCATTCAAGTAACGATTCCCCTCCCCATCTCTTCCTGCCTTGAACAAAGCTTCAATAAGTGAAATGTAAGTATTAAAACATGGTTTCAAACCTTGCTCAACAAAACTATCCAATATTTCACATGTCTCATTGACATCCAGTCCTCTAATCAAACAAGTAATTATAATGTTAAATGTTGAACTGTCAGGGAAATAACTCTTCTCTTGTGCTTTCCTCAAAAACAAGGCTGCCTCTTTTGGCATCTTGCTATTTGAGAGGCAACACAATATGGTATCACAAACTACTTTAGGCAAGACAGCTTCCTTCTCTAAAAATCTTGATAACAACTCAAATGCCTTAGACGGGTCAATAGAGCGAAACAACCCATGAACTAATGACCTAAATGTGGCATCACTAGGACTCACATTTCTACCCTTCATTGTGTCTAAAACCCTAAAGGCTTCATCAAACCTTCTCGCATTACAAAACCCATCAATTAGAATGGTATAAGTAAAAACATTAGGTGAACAGTCCAAGCTCTCCATCTGCTTAACTAGACGAAGTGCCTCATCCACCACACCTATCCTGCAAACTCCATGAATAAGAATATTGTATGTGAACCTATCAGGATTGCAGTTATCCAGAGACATCTGTTGGAATTTCAAGTACGCCAAGTCAAGTGAATTGGATTTCACCAATGCATCAATGACCGCATTATACAACCTAGTGCTTGGACTAAGACCCAAAAACGAAACCTGCCCAAAAACTTCTGCACAATACTTCGCCAATCCAAACCTCCCCCAACTACCAATTAAAATGCAAAGCAAGTCTTCGGTAATCGCACAACCTGAATTTCTAATATCTTGCAGCAATTCAACAGACAATATAACAGGACCTTTCCTATAAAGAACATTCGCTAAAGCAACCCGAACGGACTGATTCTTAGCTAACAACGGGTTGATCTTCAAAACCCAGATATAAAATCTCAGAGGATGTAATTGGTTTTCTTGGTTCTGCAGAATGCTCACCACCAACCGAGGATTCAAACTGATCCTCTTCGCCTTATACTCGTGGTTTATTAATAAAAACCAGTCCTCTCTCGACAAAATCTCGGAAATATATTGATGATCGATCGATTTAACGCGAAATTCCTGATTATGATCCGAAATGAGGCTGTTTGAATTGAAAAACAAACTAGAACTCTTGGAACCAGACTTACCTCTTGAAGGAGTTGCAAGCCTGTCTGTAGGCCTTGGATTGAGAGCTGCTTTGGGTTTGCGTTTTGTGGGGTTTTCTTTATTGAATTTTCTATGATTGTATGCTTCTTCAGAGAGATTCTTGATTGCAGGAGAAGCCCTAGAAGCTAGAGAAGAAAGCCCTCTCATGTCCGTTGCCAGACCAGATAGCAGGTCCGGTCTAGGGTTTAGCAGCTTTATGGAACTCGGACCGGCTTATAATCCGAACCGGCTCTCTGTTGTGTTTGTACATAATCTGAACGGATGAAGCACGGCTGGAACTGGGGTGTGATCGTTTAAATTTATAACCAACCTGACCCGACCCGAATTAGGAAACATTCACCCAATCAAAGCCAATATTGTTAGGTCATATTGGAT